>NW_026962011.1:1335272-1643073 GCF_032445375.1 Bacillus rossius redtenbacheri | reverse complement strand
AGGCATGACTACGCAGAAAGTACATTAAGCTACGTCAGTACCTTGAACACCTACCTGCTTTCTTCACTAATGATTTATTACATAAAGTTACGTTTATAGTTCCTTCCGTGGACGGAATGTGCGAGAGGTTCCTGTCCCTTGTCTTCAGCTGCCATAGTTCATACAGACGACGCCCAATGGCCGAGAGAGGTTTTCTCGGGATACCAACGTTTCCGCAACACTACTGCATTCCGTCGATTATCCATCAGGCATGACAGGATAATATGATACACACATTCTTTCTATGAGTTCACTTTACCAGTAACGTGTTTTTTTTCCATACGCCGGTTAGGTCTTTGTTAGCCAGAATACTTTGAACTGCAAGTTGGTGCAACAAGCATATTTACTTCTTAAAATACTAAAAACAAATATAAAATTAGTTTAAGATCCTTAGAGGAAGAATTTCAATACTGGCCTTCTCTTAATGCTGTCTCGAAAAAAAAATTAAAATTTATTTTTAATCGTAGCGAATTGTATGAATACGTTCGTGCGGTGATTTGAATGACCGCAAGGTACTTCAACGATTTTTTTTTTAACGCCGTATAATCGTTAAATACCGAGACTTTTTTTTCTTCTTCCGAAGTCGAATTATGTGGTTAGTGTGTGTGTGTGTACATACACACACACGGCCCTTGCTTTCGATGCGGGGGAAGTCCATTTAAATGCGCGTTAGTTCGAATTTGCAACGGTTGTCCTGAGGCGTGAATGGCGAGACGTGGGAAACAATGATGGTCGCCGTTCGGCGAAGGCGGACAGCTCGGAAAGGGCGAGGCGAGGTGGTTCGGCATGCTCCGGGCACCAAGAACTCGCAACCACAGCGATAACGGCGCTGCGTGCGTCCGGCACTCGTCATGTTGCCACGGCGCTAGACGTTGCGTGGAGTCGCGCCCAGGCAGACCACCGTGACCGGGCTGAAACCCGCCTACAACGGACACCACCCACAGTGCCAGTGCGACGTAAAAATGGACACCAACCATAGTACCATTAATGTTCCAAGTGAATTTACATAATATGTTGTAAATAGTTCATGGCTAAACACTGTATAAATACTTGTCTGAGGTGTAAATAAATATTTTTGTATAGTGTAATTTAAAGTTAAGTGCAATTGTGACAAAAACTCAATTTAATGTTGTAAGTATGAATATATTAATATTAAATATAGCGCTGGAAAATACATTTGGCTAAAAAGCTCCCAGGACACTATAAGAAAATGTTTTTAAATTTCCTTTTGATACATCATTATTATTGTTCTTCCTATCATATAATCTAACAAATGTAAGTTTTGACAAAAGAGTACAGAGTGCTGGCGTGTCAATCTGTATTGTACCAAAACCATGTAAAGTGTACTATATAAGCAAATGAAAACTCTTGAATTGGCCCGGAGGCGGGAGGGACGCGCACCAGGTGTCGGCGCGTCGACGGGAACGGCGAGGCGGGTCGACCACCTCTGCGCGTGTTTGCGGACGCGCTCTCGCCGTTACCAGCCTCCGGGCAGCGTTCCTTCCGCAGCCACGAGCCGGTAGCGCTCGCGCTAAGAGTTACGAGCGTTTGCTCCAACATTTTAAAACTAAGATAAATTTCGATCATCGTTCAGAAGCGTCATTTATGTTTAATTTTTTTATACTTACATTTCAGTCTTTCAAACACGGAGCAAATTGATATGATTGCTAACTTCAGGAAGCCAACACGTCCATAATGTTCAATTTCACGGGAGAGCCAAACAACCAGCTTTAACGATTAATATGCAATTTTTTTTTTTTTAGATTCCTTATCTTTATATCGCTATACTTGCTCAGTTAGCACTTGTGACAAGTTTCTGCGAAAACCCTGAAAATCACAGTAATAATTTTAAATTAAAAGTGGGACTTGTTACATTTCTGCAGTTAGCGATTCGTATCAGTTTTTATTTTCATTAACTTAACTTACGATAAAAAAAATGCAAAGACCAGCTAATGAAATCTACAGCATGTCCATGCTTCACACAATAAGTTATAGACCTATTTAATTGCGCGTGACAATTATAACAGCGGAAGCTTACCTTGGAAGAAGTGAAGGTAGTCACATGTCACAAGAATACACGTACCTGCATCTACCATGGAAGGGGGGGGGGGGGTTGTTTGTCTCTCCGCAAGAACAGTTATACAATGTAAATTATTTGCTAGCAGGACTAAGCGAATATAGCATTGCCGGTTTTATGTGGACCTTTCTGGAAAAACCCACGTTTATTTATTTTTACTTAAAAAGTGAAAGTTTGGTACAACACAACGAAACTAGTAAAAACAAAGATTGTCCAGGAAGTTATTTGTGTACTACTGAAGGCCGAAGTAAATCGTTGTAGGAAAAAAACTACACACGCTTGGTTTGACCTACTTCGTTTTATACAAATTTTAAACCTAAATATGATAATTGCGGAAGTAATCATAAGTAAATACCACGACCGGAATTTTTTTTCATTTAACCCGAAGGCGACTGAACAATAAACCTTACTTGTAAAAAAAACCGCCGAAATATGTTGGACTGCGAAAGACCGACGAGGCCACTAAGGTTATCTGGGTTATACAGAGCGACACAAAACCTTGATAATGTGCTGGCGTATCTTGAAACTGTTGTCAGGGATGTTATGCATGTGGTCGCCCTAAACGATTTAGCTAAGATTTTCCCTGACTTGGCGGTTAACGATTTTTTTTAAATAACAACACAATAGTTTTGCAGAGAGCAATATAACTAGCAATATAATTAGTAAAGGTCTTATACGGTTGGATCTCCAAAGAGGTTCCGAACCACTTGTTACCGATTCGGTAATCAGTGCAGGCTGGAGGCTGGCTTATCAATTTAACTTGAATCAATGAAAAGATGAAACTAGTGTCGCAATTTGTTTCGAATCCCTCACCCCTCAAACAAACAGACCATGTGGTGGCACCCTGACAAGTAGAATAACGTGAATTCGATTCCTCTGGGAACCGGGAATTCTTATTAAGAAAGGAAGTGCCCACATATAAGAAGCCTATCATTAAGCATGCTGGTATGAAGGTCAGGGACGTTATAAGTAAACTAAACTATCAGTTCCACAGTTTGATTAGTTTAGACCAATAAACAGTAATCGATTTTAATGTATTGGTAGTTATCGAACAATTAGTCCATGCTCCCAAGTTCTGCATATATCTGCACTCACTAAAAATCTCAGCTCTGTGTTGCCATCACTTCAAGCCAGTTCTCGGATAGCCTCGACGACACTTCCTCTGCAAGCGTCGAATGCTCATTACTAGCCCACAGTCTGATCATGGCAATAGTTCCAAATGTTTACAGACAAATAAACACGAACTAAGAATTTGACTAAACTGTATTTTTTTTGTGAATGGAGTAGAAATATTCAAGTATAATTACAGATATTTGTAAATTTGCACATTTACATGAAAATAACTGTATTACTACAAAATAGAGTTCGAAGTAATACTGGGTTCGGATACTTACCGGAGGATTTATGCTTTGTGTTGTACCAGTACCTCTAATGGTTAAAAGTTAATTGTAAACCGTTCCCTTAATAGCTTTCTAGTATTGACTGCGCACATTAATAAGTATACTTAATAATTAACAAAATAAATCCAAATATTGAATACTCGATTGTCTTTTCTATTGTTGAAAAATATATTCTTGAATGAAACTAATTAAAATATAACATTATGTGCCAATTCTCGTAATAAATACTCATTATTATTTGCAAATCGTATTTCATATACGCGAAAATAACCATAGCCGTATATTGTACAAAATTACAACATATTTTATTGTATTATTACAAACTATTTCTTGGCAACTGGTTTCCAATGGAAACTTTGTAAAAGTGCGATTATTTTTTTTTTTTTTTTTTGATAAATGATAATGGGAACGCAGGCTTTGGCCTAAAATTAAAATAGATTACTAACGTACGTTACGGCCAACTGAAATCGAAACAAATTTTTTCTGGAAATGAATAATTTGTTTTGTTGCAAAAAAAATCCACATGATTTGGTGGAGCTATTTTCATGCTATACAAGTCGGACACGTCATGATAACCGGTCTTGGCCGCTTTTCCTTGGGTAAAAAAAAAGTTCAGGCGCCAAGCGAAGCTGAGTTACAACATTCACGCCCACTTCAAGTGAGACGCTAGTAGTGAAACTAATGGTGACAGTTTTCTAATGTCCCCATGTGTCGTGGCGGCACGATGAAAACAAGACGAACGGGAAAGTTTCGCTCGTAATAAATCTATCACGTCCCAGTTAGACGGCCATCCAGGCTAGCACAACAACAACATGTTATGTTCTTGCAAACCGGAGGGACAGTTGGAAAGGTCACGAATGAGTGGGGGTTAAAAAAAATATATAAAAATTTTTTTTCCCAAGAAGTGTGCGTCGTCTGGAAGTTGACTTTACATAAATTTAGTAAAAATGTATTGTTTCAGGTGAATTACCGGTATCGAAATGATTATTAAAGTAACTATATTATTCTGAATTAAAAATTGATTTATATTGATAACCAGGAAATTCTGCTTGTCTATGTCAATTTCGCCCTTTCCATTCCTCGTGTGCATTATAAAAACTGAACTTTTGCAGTTTCTTCTCATCTTTCGTACACACAGCCTTATTTAAAAAAAAATTCATAAATAACTAGTTCGCTAAACTATCAAATTTAGCACACAAAGGCGGGTGTATTTCGGGCTAGCAAGTGCGTTAAACCAGTACAAAAAAATTTCTGCTATGGGTTGAATCAGCATAATGTATTAGTCCACTGATTTTTTTTGTTTATTTCATAAGTACAATATTATTTTTTATTCGCGTTTATATAATATTAATCGTGCTTAACAAAACATGGGTGTCGAACGTGATGTAGTATTCCTAAGTATAAAAAATGAGAGTAGCCTACTTTAGATATGCGAACATGTCTTAAGCATGCAACATTACTTATGTAATACGCGAACATTTCTTATGTATGAGGGGCACTCTACGACTTCAATTGAAAATGAATAAAGATCTAAAAATTGCAAATTGTCAGGTTATGAGTCAACGTTCCTTGACTTGAAACATATTCTGTATCTTGAACTTGCCTACCACATATTAACATAATAACGTCGCAGCCAGGTGGTATGAGTAGAGACTGGAAAAATTCGCGTTTTCAATGACCTCTAGGATAGACTGCGCGATCTTATAAGTACTTCGGAACATTCAAACTGTTCATTGGCTACTAACTCATTACACTTGATAATCAGGATGCTTGTGATTTGATAATATTTTGTTAAGGGTTTTCCATTGGCTCAGAGAAATTCGGTAACACTGTGGTCCAATCACTCAAGCAGCATGAATGTGAACGAGTTTGGATTCGAACCTACCGCGAAATGAATCCGCGAATTTTTCCGGTCTCTAGGTATGAGCAAACAATTTGCTGTATTCCTCCTCCCCTTTTTTTGTAGAACGGTAACAAAGCCGGTATAACGAACAGACTAACCGATAACCTTGAAATTAATCCACCGCTAAGATTTCTCCAAGACTTCGAAGGTACCCAACAGCTCGCATTCTGTAATCGCTTATACACGTGCGCGAAAGTACGTATGGGTAAAGAGATTGCTTTCCAGAACGGTTACATAAGTGGTCGATTGCGGAATACGAAGAACCAGTCCTTGAAAATTTAAATAATCGTCGAAGAAGTTGGCTACAGGTATTTTCAAGAATTTTTTTTTTTTTAATTTTTTCCCCCCGTCATACAGCTTATATATATATATATATATATATATATATATATATATATATATAAAATATGTGTACTCACTGCCGCAAAGGTTAAGCTAGATTTACAAACCAATGAAGATGAGCGAGCTATCTGGAATGATATAAACACTAGATTCCCTCAACAGTGCATGCCTAACGCTACCGGTCACTGCTTCACGAGGAACAGTTAGCTAGTACCCAGTCGCATAAACAGAGGCTGGAAACGTGTACCCTGTCCAACCGGTTACTACCAACATTATTTCACAAAATGTCTTTAAGTAATTTTTAGATTTATTATAATGGTTTAATTTTTATTATAGTTTTACATACAATTTCGGTGTATAATTTCTCTCTGAAATATATTGTTCTGAACTTTTCTGTAATATACATTGTCATTATTTTTTTTCGTAGTCATGATTCCAAAAAATATTACTCACTTATGTATTAAAACTAAGATTTGAGGGACTAGCGAATTAGCTTAACTAAGAGAGATTCGTCCTCGGACTCTCTGTTTTATTACATACTAGCTTACTCGGCGAAATTTGTTCCGCCTTAGAGGCAATAAATGAGCAGATTTTGGATTTTATTAAATTCAATTTTTTATTAAGATAATAAATATAAATAAAAAAATCAAGTATTTTAATGATTCTTTGTTGACTATGTATTTTGGTGCATGGGTTGCACTCTTCATTGAATCACCTTGTGATGGACGACATTTTTTGTTTTATTATCAGGCGCAAGAACAAATAACGCAGATGGTCTTCCGACCCGTGAATATGCCACATATAATTAACCATGGGAAAAACATGGATTTTCTAGATTCAGACCACCAACTTTCAAGGATTGGCCTTGTGATTTGTTAATGGTCATGGCGAATGCAAGACGGATCGGAAATTGAAGTCGTTTAAACTCAAACGGCATATCGGTTGGGATCATCGGAATCCTCGGAATGAGAACTTCCTCACCGAATTTTCCTTTGAGTATCGTCGCGCAAATCACATTGTTAATCAATTTACTTACCACCAAACGCGTTCCATTGCACAGTTTTGGTTGGTTTATGTTTCGAAGCATGATTACTACGGAGCCAACCTTTAGTCGTAAATTGTGCGGTGGTAAGCCGGGCACATCCAAGGAGTTTAAAAATGCAATTGGATAGTTGGTGGCTTCATCTGTTACACAGTCAATATATTTGAATGAATGCAGTGTACCAATGATCTCATTCTAAATTATGTAGTTTAAGTCAACAAAACCTTTATTCTTAGCCGCTAAAATTGCTCGCTCACTCAACCATTCATTATTTTTGTGGTTAGTAATGGTGTTTGGGAATACTTTGTTGATGAGTTCATCTTTCGATGAGACAAAGTTACAGAAATTCGGAGGAAATGAAATCAATCCACTCGATTCATCGATAGGTACTCGACCATTACCGATAGTCAGCAATTGCTCAGAGAAATCTTCAGCAGATGTATCGTTCAGCAATGCAACTCTCATGTTTGTTGTCAGCTGAAGTTTCTTCATATAGCGCCATAGATTCGATGGTGTTTCAATAAGTAAATTAAATAATTCGCTAATTTAATAGTATAATACCGGTGGTCAATTTACTATTCAAATTTATTTTTCTGTCACCGCCAAGCAATACTTAAACTTTTTAAATTTTTGAGGTTAGGTGTCTATTTTATTCGGTGATTGTTGTTTGGACATTGATGCTGAAGATTATATTTTACTTTCAAGAGAATTTTGTAATTTAGTAAAAATGATGTGGATCTAATTACTCAACTTTTTTGAACTTTTTAAAATGTTAGGATTAAAAATGATTTTTTTTGTAATAGTGAAATATATTTCAATGAAGCATGTTTTTAGTTTTTTAATCTAAATCGGATGTTAGAATTTTTAAATACTGAGGATTCCAGTCACGCATTAAAAAAAAACTACCATTTTTTTATTTTATTTGAAATGATCTTTGATACTTAAGGACATAACGCGAGCGCAGCCGCGGGTAAAAGCTAGTAATACATAAGAATAAGTATAGTAGGTATATTATTATTCTACTGTATTTTATGTAACTACAAAGATAAATAAATACCTTGAATGTCGGATTAAATCCTCGTTCTTCGATAATGTCTGCCCCAAATTAGGTCATTTGGAAACAACTATTGTATTTTTGAGTGTTTGCTAGAAAATGTCGTGATTCGGCTGTTTCGCCACGAAGCAATGAATGCAATGGCTCAGGTGGTGGAGTCAAAAATGGCAATTTCACTTTCTCACTCAGGCAGCACAATCCTGGCGTTTCTCCGGAAAACTTCAATGCGCCACAAAACTCGCAAACAACGTCCATTGGCCCAATGCGAACGCTAGTATGCAAGCAGTAATCAGTGCTGCAATCGTATCGAAACGCTGCTTGATTCAAATCAGTACTTGATAAATTTCTTGTTGTGCGTCGAAAATTATCTAGTTGTTGATCTCTGAGGTTTGCTCGACGATTTCGCATTGTCAACCGAGTCGTTTCACGGGCTGCCTCGCATTGCTCTTGTGATTGAGAAGCACGAAGTCGAGCCATACTAACGCGGCGCTCTCCACGTGCAATTTCTTGTTCTTCCTCAGTCCTTTCATTCGCAATGTTTCGAATCCTAGTTGCATTACGGCCTTGTCGGGAAAGATTTGATCGTCTTGGTCGAGGCATGGTATTGTTAATTACAATATCGACACGATAAGCCAATAGAAACACGAAAAAAACACATCAACCGGTCAACTATAAAATTTTACATTGTCAAATTTTCAACCATATTTAACTATAGACAACATTACCTTGAGCTGTCAGTTGTGTTTTTTTAACTGTCAAATTTTCAACCATACTTAACCATAGACAACATTACGTTTAACTGTCAGTTGTGTTTTGTTATTCCATGTCAGTTGCGTTTTGCTGTACCATTTTTAACAAATGAACGGCTAGACTGATGTTTTGACTGATAAATTTTTCGTTTTGCTTTCAGTTACGTTTTGCTATACCACTTTTTTACACGCTTTATATTAGCTTCACCTGTATGTTTATTTGTTTGTATGTTTGTAACCGACTCCTTTGGGTGCGATTTTGACCCACTTTAAACGGCCAGATTTCATTCAAACTTTGTAGATTTATCGAGGACCGATGACAAAACACTAATTTGATAAGATTATTCCATTATTCAATTTGCAAAATAAGATTTTCGTCAATTTATATAATTTCACAATATTTAGTAGGCTTTGTTTATATCGCGCCAAAGACAAACTGAAAGAAAAGAGTTCGCACATTGTAAAGAAAACCATTTCGCTCATGTGCGAACTCTTTTCTTTCAGTTTGTCTTTGGCGCGATATAAACAAAGTCTACTAAATATTGTGACATTTAATTAAATGAAAAATGACATTTAATTAAATAAAAGTGAGAGTGGGTAATGATTATTGTGAACAATATACTTTCTTGATTTTCTAGTTTTTAGTTTGGTTTCCTATATAAAGCGTGTTTTTTAGTTTTTTTAAACTATTTTTTTTGGGAACAGGATAAAAAGTATCCTATGTCCGTCTCCTGGTTCTAAGCTACCTCCCTACCAATTTTCAGCCAAATCGGTTCAGCCGTTCTTGAGTTATAAATAGTGTAACTAACACGACTTTCTTTTATTTATATAGATTACAGCAATATTATTGTTTGTATTAACTACCAAAATGTCTGGCACCTAAAAGTATTTTTTATCTCTACCTCAAGGTTTCTTGCGTTTCTACAGCAGTCAGGCTGCAGATTTTAATATTCGAGGTGATTTTTATCTGTTAGAATTTTACGTAGCACGGTCGTGCAGAGACTTAGGCGAAGGGATCTTTGAAAACCTTGGATAAAGACTCGGTGCTCATAAACTTGAGTCACGCCAATGTGTTGGTATCGAACACATGACCGTCGCCAAATGAGCGTGGCTGCATTGGCAACCACGGCCACAGAGGACCCAAGAGCCAAGAGAAAAATTCTTTATTATTTCACGGGAGCCACTACGATCGATACTGGATCTAAAACGTGCTGACTACACACAGCAAAAAAAAAAAAAAACTGTACTGTTACGAAAGATTCATTTGGAAACAAGTTACCAAGAAATAGCTTGTAATACTACAATAAAGATATTGTAACTTTGCACAACACAGGTCCAAGGTTATTTTTGCATTTATGAAATACGTTTTTCCGAGGTAATACTGAGTATTTATTACGGAAATTGGCGCATAAGTATATATTTTAACTGATGTTTCATTCAAGCATTTATTTTTCTTTTAAACCACGGGAAAGATAATCGAATAGTCAATAGTTGGACTTATTATGTTTTATTATTAATGTGCGCAGTTAATACCGGAAAGCTATCCGGGGAACGGTATACAAATAACTTTTAATTATTGGAGGTACTGGGTAAGAATCCGAACCCAGTAAAACAGTTGCTTTTCCGTGTAAATGTAGGGATTCACACATATCTGTAATTTTACTTGAATATTCCTGTTTCAATTTTAAAAAATATATTAAAAAAATTGGTTGTCTGTAAAGTCGGTTTACGGACGATAGTTTAACGTGACGTCATAACAAAACATTGATGAAATGATTGCATACTTTTATGATTAAAATTGAATCATTTTTATTGAATTATCACTATTTTGCATGGATACAAAGAAGGAGTGAAATGAAATCTACAATTTAATTGATAAATTTACTTTTATTTGCACTCATTAATTCAAATATGTTTATTACTTTAACGAAGAGATTATTTTAACTATAACTTTTATACATGTTTGCTATTTAACTTATTCCACTCTGTGTTATTCTGTTAAGGATAGGACGATGATAGGAAAAGTAGGAAACGAATGGGAGAGTTTCAAGTTTAATGTGCCTCGAAAAAGTCAAATCGATGGTTGTTCCAATCGAGTGGAAGAGAGATAGATGCGGCGCAAGCGTACAATGAGCGTAACGGGACACCGCGTAACGGGACAATGTGCGTAACGGGACACTTTTTCGTGCGTGCAGCCGGCGTTCATCGATTTATTAGACGCTGTCACGTCAAAAAACCGCTGTCTGAAGTTGGTAGGCGAGAGGCCCGAGGGGCAGGAGGAGACGGTGGAGCGAGAAGGCCGCGCAACAGCCACGGGTCTCGCGACGCCCCACGGGACGTCCTTGCAGACAAGCCCCTGGTGATCGGGTTACGGGCCCCGCCGCCAAGGGCCTCAGCTGACTGGTCGGTAATCCTATTTGTCGCCGGCAAAAGGTTCGAGGAGGAGGGACAAGCCAATGCGACTTCCGTGGGGCATGGTCGCGGTCAGACCGCCGTAATCCACTTTGCACAGCGACGACCGTCCACTGTCTGTGCGCTTTTATGGCTAGTTTCTTCGTCAGTGACTTTTGTTTTAGAGAGCTTTGCCTTAAATTTTTTTAACTCGATACCTTCCTTGCAACGAATATTTCCACCAGATATCCTCTTAGTGCAACATAAACGGGTGTAATAATTCGCGCAAGTGATGATTATTACGAAGACTTGCGCGTATTTTCACACTCCTTGTAAGTGAGTATCTCGAAGGAGGTATCGAGAAATATTCTAGAAACAACCCTTAAAAACAATAATGACGTAAAAACGAAAAAAATCGACATGGTTTGTGGGACCGATCCTTTAAAGGGGGTAGTATCACTTAGAATTTTTTCTCACGATTTGAAATAAATTCATAATAAATATAGGCCTTCAATAATTAACTGTTCATAAACGGTTTGTTATCAACTAAGTCCTTATTTATCGGATTTTAGGAACTTGAAGGCAAAATTTTATGTCAGTCCTGGCATGAACATGAAATTATTTGGTATACAGTTTTGAATTAACCGTTCGTATCTAACAATGTCGTAAACTCTTTAATTTTAGTATATAATTCGTAAGTCAATAAAAATTAGGTTTTTACAAATGCATGGAAACCTGAGAATTTGAGAGATATCTAATTTAGCTCTTGATCTGCTTACTCCTTACAACACGGAATATGAAACAAAAGTGCTAACGCTCCAATTTCCGAGGGGCGAAAATCCGGTTTTGCAAGAGCAAGCGAGCCCCCTGAGAAAGAAGATTTATGTTTTCAGCTGGTTGAGGGGGGGGATACCCCACCCCCTTCCCGATCTAAGCCCATGGAAAGTTTAAAGGATACGTATGGTGAAAGGGGTTTAGCGTATTCTGCTCCATGCATGTGATTCGATATTTATTGCGGCGAGCTACTGAGTCGAGATACGGTCGTGGGAACCTCGGTGTGTGCGTTTTGTTAAAGTGCCCGTTGAAGATGCCTGCAACAAGTCATGCCGAAACGTCGCGCACACTATCATTCCCACGAACGTGGCCCCAACCCGGAATCCAAAACGCAGTTGGTGATTATAACCACGAAAATCAACTTTTTTTTTTTTCGGTGAGGTACTCTCGTGATTGCGAAATAAAGGTGTACGTCTCGTTTCAAGGTCATTATTTTATTTTTAGGTCTACCACGGTTAAACTTGTAGACTATTTGAGAGGCAGAAATTCAACGAAATGAAAAAAAATACACAGATCATACTTTTTGCATAATTAGCTGGCTAGGCCACCGCATCCAGAGATGACGTGTCGGTTAACCCCACGTGCAAAACACTCGGGACCCCTGGAAATTTACACGGGCCTCCTTGCGAATCCTACAGATTGGCGCCCCTGCATGTATATATTCTATACACACATTTTCTTCGCTATTGGCCGCACGTTGTCGTGATTCCGTCACTCCACTGCTATCTGGTCCACAGTCGTGAAAGGGAGCGTTGAAAGCATTTTGATCCAACTAATGAATGCAGCTGTATAAATGTTGTTTGCGGTATACTTTGTGACCAAATCAATACGCGAAATTTCGAGGTCTCCAGTCGTGGGGTATGGATGAAACCTTCCCGGGCAGAGACGCTCCAGAGACGAGGCAGACGAGCCAGAGGCAGTGCCCGCGGCGGAAGCGAACATTTGTCGCCCTGGAATAAAAAAAATATTAAAAAAAAGGTCCCTCGCTGTTGGAATGCGGTTCCCTGGGGGGGGGGGGGGGGGAACGCAAGGTTAACCGGGTGCTCCATATGCCGTCGCCTGTTGCAAGGTCCGGGCGCCCCCTCGCCGCGATGACATTCAGACCTGTGCGTCGTGGAGTCCACACCCTTCCACGCGTGGTTCTCTCTCTCTCTCTCTCTCCCTTTCTTTCTTTATCTCTCCCCTGAAGCCTGGTCGGCCCGGTGATAGTTACACCCTGGAGTAGGTATCGCAATAAACCCCGTCACGTAAGCCATTTCAAAGCTACTGTCTTGCTCGCCAAACTATATTTAGTCGCTGGGTCCCGCCTGGTCAGTGGTCTGTTTGTGTTAGTGGTGCTTCTAACGCTGTGTCTAGGCTGTGTGGACTGTCATGCATGCACCAACTATGAAATTTGACCAATAACCATAACATCACATGGTGGATAAATGAAGATAATGGAGAAATGCGAGTTCCTTCGATGCTTTCAAGAATCTGTATTGGATGTTTCATGCCTAAATATTATTCTGAAAAGAACCATTCTAACGTTTTAATCTTCAAAAAAAATACAATTAAAAAATTAAATCCGGAAACAGATCTACTCATCCGCCCTCAGAGTATACTTAAATGTTTTTTTGTAGACAGACGCCTCTCGGATATCTTGAGCAGTTCATAAATCGTGCATTTCTTTTTCTGAAGCACTGCACAAGGTATGTCTGCTCAGGTAGGCGGGTCTCTTCTGTTGGTAATTAAGGGTGAGGTAATATGGGACGGTTATACTGCGTCAAGCTCCAAAAAAAAATTTTTTTTTGTACTTTTACAAGGATAGTTCTTGGAAAACCTGTTGCCAACGATATCACTTGTAAGATTGCAAGGCAGGGCTTTGTACTATATGCATTAAACCAACTTGTGGCAGTAAAATTCTCCATCTCGCGTTTTTTTCTCGAACGATTGTTTATACTCTCAAAACTCAACAGGCATTCAGAGTATTATGTAGAAGAAACGTCGTTCTGAACGACTTTGCCAACCTGTTTAGGTTGAATGATAAATGGCCTCGAAACGAAACATGTAACCGCACGACAAAGTTGAACATGTTTACCTGAAGTAGTTCAGAGTTCCCGTGTGACCGCGCCCTAAAGTAATGTGTGGTAAAGATACTTCATATGATTAAAATGAAACTACGTCACAAGGCTGATTATAGTTACCCCCAATATATCAGATTCGCGTCGTCCGGTCGAATTCCGTCCCTTTGCACCCTCGTCGCGCCGACAGGTGGTCGCGGCCCCCTCGTTGCTAGGCAACACTTCCCGTCGTCACGCACACGCGAGGGGGTGGGGAGCAACGAGGGCCCGGCAGGACGCATTCCTGGCGCCGGCGCGGCGACCCCACCCTGCCGGCGCCCACCGCGCGCCCCGCTGCCCACTGGTGGGCGTCCAAGGTGCCCGGGGGGGGGGGGGGGGAACACTAGAGGCCCAGGGCCACGCAGCAGCTGGCAGGCACGCTCCTTCAGAGCTGCGTGCCACCCCCCCCCCTCCTTCCTAATAACCACCCCACCCCTTCCCCGCAGAGATTCCTTTGGAAACCACTCGCCAAGAAATATCTGTGACACTACTACAAAGATATTGCAAATTCGAACAACGCTTGGCTATGGTTAATTTAGCAAATATATGAAATACGTTTTTCCCCCCCTCCAGATATTACTGAGTATTGTTTACGTAAATTAGCGCATAATTTTACATTTTAATGGTTTTTCATTCAGGAATTAGTTTTTTTTTAAATCACGGAAAAGCTAATCGAATATTTAATAAAAATATTAATGTGCGCAGTTAATACTGGAAAGCTATTCACGGAACGGTTTAAAAATAACTTTAACTGTTGGAGGTACTGGGACAACACAAAGAATAAATGCCAGGGTAAGCATCTTATCCCAGTATTACTGCGAACTCTATTTTCTGGCGATGCAGTTGTTTTAATGTAAATTAACCAATTTAAACATCTGTAATCTAGAATACCTCGGTTCCATTTACAAAAAAAAAAACATTTACAGAGCGGAGACATTCCCTGGTAAACCGCACACTCTCTCCATAATATGCAAATGGGTAGACTACTAGTCACGTTGATTTATGCTAATTCTCGTTTAGAATATATTTAACCGATACCGAAGTCCCTCAGTCACCCCCTTCTACCTCGAACTATTCTAGATTTGTTTTTTTTTCTGTAAGCGGTTGTAGTAAATTACGAGGTTGGTAGTAATTTTTTTGTGCACAAAAATGCTGACAAACGAGCTGGGAGGGCAAGGAGAGGAATAAATAAAAAAAGGAAGGAATTTCACCCCGGTATGAGCAACATCAAAGCCGGGCAGAGTAAAACCTTTTATTATGTATAACGGCGGAAAGCTTGTCCACCAGCCGTACTTTTTTTTCCTTCGAGGAGCTGTTTGCAAAGTAAAATACCTCAGGGCACGAGAACCAGAAGAGCACCAAAAAGAAAAAGAAAAAAAAGCTAAAAGAAATTGCGCCAACATGCGCGATCGCAAAAATACGGGAGGCCACCCGGCCGAGTAGGGGATAATGGTCCGAAGGCGAAGTACAGCTCGTTCCACACAACCTGAAAACTTGGAATCATCTTCTGAAAATCATTTCTATCAAAAACTTCCCAATGTTTAACTTCTGGTGGATGGGTTCCTTTTATCTGGGATATTTTTGTGGAACTTCGTGAAATAATACGGAAAACTACGCTCATCATGACACATACATACATCCTTTAGCATGTTTCCTAGTGCATATCCATAATAAGTGTAATTTATATATTCTCGTGTGAGGAACAATTTCAACTAATTATTAAATGGAATCGTTGTACACGTGTCAAAAGTATTTGCAACAATTACGAAAAAATAAAAAAAAGTCTTGTAATATTATTTGTGATTTATGGGACACGATTTTAAGCATTAAACTCTTAAATAACGTTATGTAGAAATAAATAAACATTTTAGTAGGAAGAGATAGATCCACCTTAATTATAGCCTGTTAAATACCGATCACGTTTACAAAACAAATCAGACAAGTAGGTATGTATTATTTATAAAATATACATAATGGCAAAAGTGATGTTACCCTGTTATTTAAATTTATATGTACGTTTTATTATTAAATTTTGCTGTTTTGTTTGAATTTTTGTTGACTCACATTAGGCTATGGAATAAGTCCAAATAAATTCGTATTGCAGAAAGGTTTTCAATATTTTAACGATTTAATTGACCAACAAGTGCCCCTTTCTGACAGGTAACTTCATTTAAGTTTTTAGTTTGAAAGAAAAAAAAACGTTAAGGCTCCGTCTTCACACGCTATGTTAATTGTTTGTATTTTTCGTCATCAATTTCATTTAAAGGCTATTTTTTTTATTTATCTTGATACGCACACCACTCAATCATTTAATTAGCTGAACGAAATTTTAAACTATTTATATAAAGAAACTGCTCCGATAAAAGCGGGGAAAAAATACTCAATGCTAAACCCCAGCTTTGTACTTGATTTTCTAAAAATAATTTTATTAAAATACTGCGAAGTTTGTTAAAATTCACCAAACAGTTAATAGTATGAAAACTTTGTGAACTTTGGTTCGCACCATCCGCCACAGATGACAGCACTGTGGTGGTTACACATTTCCATTACCGTTACATGCTCGAAATTACTGCCACGGTACCGAGAGCTAAGATGGACTGTAAGCGTCCAGACTACGTGGGACGCGCTGTACGTGTCCGCGCGGAGAGCGGAGGGAGGTAGGGAGGGAATGGGCCGGGGGAACGGGTTCCTCGATAGCGAACTCCCTGGGGGCGCCTGGACCCGCGACTCCCAAACAGCGCGGCCTCGGCATACCAGCGCCGACCCGCGCCGCTGACGACCGGGGCGCCGCGAGGGCTGGGCGTGCGAACTGGGCACCGTCGGCGGTCAATGAACGGGTGGCATTTTTCCCGTGTATAGGTACAAAGTATTGTGGAGTCCATAAAAAAAAGTAATCGAAAACGCGAAATTTTCCGGAGAAAGAAAGAAATGTGGCACCAGCCAATGAGACTGACTCGCTGATTCTAACCTCGCACCAGGTCTCGATCTGTTGGCAAACAAGCCGTTCGTTTACAGACAAGGAACTATCAAGCCGCACGCGGTCTACAACCATGTTTGTTTAGTCCGTCGCGCAAAGAAACGCGATGGCCGTGGGCAATGGCAATTATTGCTGCCCGCGCGCGTTGGACCGAGAGACTGGGATACATATTTGGCAGGTGAAAGTTGGGGAGCGGGGTCGAAGCACGTCCTTCCCCCGTGGCGCGGAACTGTTCCTGGAACGAGTGTATTTTTTTAAAACTATTATTATATTCTTTCATTGCTGGTCAAGGTCTCGAAGCTGCAGGCTGGCCTCGATAACTCTCGCTCTCTCTCTCTCCGACGAAACCAACAACTGACACACAATCTTCCACATCCATGGCCCCCACATTCGATTACGGGCCCTGGACGCAGGATCGGAGACGGCCCATCACCCCCCCCCCCCCCAAATTTTCAGTCACGTGCTACATTATAATTGCATGGTTATTTCTTATTTACACTCTTCTTAGAATGCTATTTAACAATAAAATACAGGATGTAATTATGGTTTTTGTTTTATGCTTTATTTATAAAATTATTTTACTTTAAAATAACCACAGCGAGTATGCACACTGAGATAAAAATAAACAGGGCTGGGCCCGGGTCCTGGGCCCAGCGGTCCACCCAGCCCCACCCTTGTGGGGGCCATGTCGACATCCATCGCGAAACCGAGTTTCAAATCAATGTCTGTTTTTTTTTTTTGTCCCTCCAGGTGCGTCCGAATGTCTGGCGCGAGAAGGTTCGAACAAAAATTAAATATATATTTGCGGATTTTTTCCCTACAAACAGTCTTCATTATCCGGGATGAATCGTTCAGGGCGTTACACCAGGTTCTTCGGCATTGCCGCGGGACGCATCGGCGCATTATCCTCGTCTCGCCTCCTTGGCACTGAACTCCATTAATTATATCACAAGTAACACATAATCCAACAAAATTGCCAAAGGTTAATCTTCGTGCGTCATTGCAAGATCTCGCCATTCAACTTAAGGTTTGGTCTCACACGTCATATTGATTTTTTTCTTCGTGTTTTTACGTCATTACTTTAATCATGGGCTAGTTATAACATTTTTATCTCGATTCCTCCCTTGCATTTGTTATCATGCAACAAATATCTTAAACAGGGGTGCATCGTGGTGTTAAAAGGCGCGCAAGTATTCGTAATTATCATCAATTGCGCGCCCTTTTTACAGCCATTATATTACAGTAAAAGAACAGTTGAAAATATTGGTAGCAAGTACTCCTTAAAAAATCAATGAAAAGAATATAACATGGCGTGTGAGACCTTGCATAACGCGTATAAAAATAACGATTAAAAGTATCAATTATTCAGACTTTTAAGAGAAGGATTTCACATCCTTCTGGCATGCTCAAAAGGGCTAGCTACGACAAGGCCTTGGTATCAGGAACACACAGAGCGCCTACACACGCGCGGCGCCTACATCAAGGTCACAGTAAGACACAGCTGCCTGCCCGCTGCAACACAACGGGAGTGCTGGCGCGCGTGCCGGGTTTGAAATATTCCTCCGCGAGTTAGCATCGTCTTCCGCAGAGCAGGCGCCCAGCCGCTCGTTTATTAGTGATCTCATTTCCAGAGCTATTCTTGAGGCTGGAACCTTGTCCTCCGAGCGTCGCGCTCTCGGTGGAAGCGAAGAGTGTGTGCGAGAGAGAGCGAAAGAACCACGATGTAGCATAAAAGGGGGGAGGGAAAGACAAAATAAACGAAGACAGGGGCAAAGACGACTGCACGCTACGATGCAAGTTTGTTGTGATAGCATTCGCACTGGAAGCTGGGGCGACAGCAGCGCCATAAATAAGGGCGTGTGCGGCGTCTCACGCCAAACTAAAAAGAAAAAAGGAAAGAAAAAGGGAACAATCTCACGCGCAAGAAGCGTCGCAGCTCGAGACAAGCGAGCATCGCTGGTCGCTGGGCAGAGCGGCCGCGTGGAAAACACTGAATGAAAAAAAAAAGGGGGGGGGGGGAGTGTCACCTCGGCGCGCGACGCTAATACAGCTTCTGCACCGACGGTGGGTGAAAAAAAAATCGTTTAAAACATGCACAAAAATCATAATTAAATCTGTGTTGCTGTGTTAATGGAAGTTCACCTAACGTCGCCCTACTTAGTTGTGACGCCGGCACAGCTGAGTATCAAGAGAAGTCCTGCTCTTACTAAGCCTAATCCCGAGAACCACTCGTCAACAATTCAATGTCCACCCCTACATTTATATGTGTACACCCATTTAATATATATTGATATAAAAAATACAAAGACCTGCGGAATGTTTTCAGTGTACATTTATTTTATTTTAAAATAAAAATAATTTATATTTTTATCAAAAACAAAACTTCCCCACTTGAACCAATGACAACGAGACGCCCAAGATACTAAGATACTGTCAAAAAATTTTTAAGTGCTTCACTTAAATTCTGTTTCTGCTTTGCTTACGGGTTATTGCATATTCAACTAGAATCGTTATGTATGCATCCAAAACAAATTTGTATTGCCTTACAAGCATGCACATAAAACACTGCCTCACTGGTTCACGGAAATTATTTTTTGGCAGTAACCTCCTGTTAGAAAAGAACAAACATCAGTAATGTAAGCATAGAAGTAAAAAATAATAGTTCCGATACAGGGTAATTCACTGCCCGTTGCAGAAGCGAATACAGCAATCCTGTAGGTTGCTGCAGGATAAATTAATTGAATTGCTAGGCGAAGCGAGTTCAGGTGTGAACTGTGTCGCCTTATCCAGTAACAACTAACGTAGTTGGAGCCAAAACTATGAAGGATCTATGGGATAGGTGGATGTTCCCTCGGCGCTAGTAGAACATGTCAGAAATTTAACAAAAGTTCTTAAGAGAATTAAGAGAATTTTAGCACAGAACTACGGTAACATTCTAAGTAAATCATCTTGCCGAAATTTAATTTCAACCCCTGTTAACCTGACCAATCAAAAATATATAAGTGAAATATACTACGGTCATCAATATAAAATAAAAATAAAATACTTTTATTTTAAAAGTAAAAAAAAAAAACAGCTTTTATCGTTGAATGAACTTAAAATTAAAATATAAAAATTAAATTTAAGTTTTTTGTCCACACAGCCAAATAATGCATCAAAACTCTGTACAACTAAAAACGAGGGGTGCTTGATATCATCTGTCTTAAATTTTCTATCAGTAATAACAATATGATTTGTAATAAATTTTCTATCACTAATTTTAGGTAAGAGTTTTACTACTAACTGCTGAAACATCTTCATATTCACTTGAATGTAGTTAGGGGTGTTACAAACCATCAATATATTTTATTCTTATGCCATTTTATTAACAGCGCCAGTATTATCGTTAACTACGAAATTGTTAAAATATAACGTACTTGACCTTAGTTATCTTCCAAAAAATAAATGAAACGAAAGGGGAAAAAAAATCTTCTGTTTGCAGAGTTTATCCGAAAGTTGTGCAAAAAAAATAGAAAAAAAATCCGTTTATTGGTATGTTTACCTCTCGAAGTCAATATCTGTAGAAAGCAATTTGTAATAATAATAATAATAATAATAATATAGCGTTCCAAGTCATTTCTTAACTCGTCCTAGATGTCAGGCTAGTTTTTTAAATGTATGCACAGGGCTAGAAATAACAGATGCTATCTATTTCACACACGTGTCGCTCGTGACAAGGAAAGTGCGTCCACCCACGCACGCACGCAGTCGCCGACAACCGGGCGCCGCACAGTGGGAGATTTGCCCGAAAACGTGGTCAAAAATACAAAAACCAATGTTATGTCATACAAACTTCATTATAGGGGTTTTCGAGGTCGCTTATTACGAATTTAATGTTAAAATCAATTAGCTAATGGCCGTTTATCTTATAAAGGCTAAAATAACAAAAAAAATACATATAATTTGTAGTCTATAATATGCATATTAAATGTTTGTAATTTTATTGAAAATTGCTCATCATGGTAAATAATATTTTGTATGAAACAGATATATCTTATTCCGATTTATTGTTACAGTCAGTGGAACAAGTGGTTCAATTTGCTGCTCGATATAGTTTTTTTCTCTTACAATGCATTCAGTGTTTTCATGGAGAAACTGCAGTCTGATTGGCCTACAAAACCTGGGAGATGAAGGCCTCGGATTCTTCCATATAACAATTTCGTCCCAAGATTTCAGTTCAGAAGAAACAAGTTGCAATGGTACAAAAGACGTTAAGAACACATTTGCATCCGAATCAGAATCGTTGTTGAATCTTTGCTTGTACTCACTATGTCCCGAGCTCCCATCGCATTCCCATTTACAAATTAAACTTAATGCACGCACATCGTCAGGATGTAAACTTTGTATCACTTCTTCTTGGACTAGTAAAATACGTTGACAGGTGTGATCTAACAGACTTTGAAACTTCACTTCTGCACTTTTCTCAGTAACTGTGATACTCGTACGCGGTACACAACACCTCGATTTCGCTTCCCTTACTGCTTCATAACTGGGATACAATTTGCAGTTGTGTTTTCGCGCTGTTGATCTAATTACACTGTATTGATGCCTACTCAATTTAGCTTCAACCATTGTAGACAAAGCCTCATCTGCAGATATTGTCTTCTCGACTTGCATACTATATAACGATTCCGATATTTCGAAGCTTTTGTTGGGGTAGTTGTGGTTATGTCTTTTACTATGTTGGCAGCATCTATATTACCAGACGAATGAAGGCTCATCTGAGTGGCATAAGACAGCATCGACATGTCTACATTTGTACGTAGTTGCTCTGTTCTCCTTCGTTTCGTTCGTTCACTACTTGAACAAAATTCCACGGAAGGGCATCCACGTTTCTTTGCCGACTCTCCAGAACTGGGATTACTTACCGGAATACAAATGTTCTTGCTGAACCATGCTTGAGTTTTATTCAGAAAATAGTCAATGTTTCTTGAAGATTATTTCCATTTAGTGTTTAGCTTAGAAAAAAACGTGGACAAAGCAGGCCTTGCACTCGCAGGTATTGTTATAATGCAACCCCGTTTCTCGGACAACACTTTCTGTAGGTGTTCCAGACTAGTTCTTGTATCTGTAGATAAGAAGCCCTTCAGCATCAAGAATAGCTCCCTCCTAGTATATGCCAGTTCTTCTCCTGATCATAAAATGAAAAATTTGCATGACTGCAATGCAATGGCACTTATTAAAACCATTGGGTGGGTAAAAAAGTTCAGATCGGGGAAAGAGGGAAATTGGTTTGCAGTAATGGAGTCATTTCTTGGATTATTTTCTGTATGAATAGAGTAACATAGATTAAAAACAATTTGTAATATTAAAAACATAAAATTCACAAATTATTAATACCATTTTGTTGAATATAATTACAATAGTGTAATAAAATGCACTGATATTTTTATGCCATTCTGTTATAGTGAAAAAAGAAAATACCAAAGAAATAGTCAACAAAATTCTACCATAATTAAGATGTCAAAAATTGTTCATTATTTGTGTTGTTTTTGGTGAATTCGTTTACAAGTTCTTTGTTCAGTGCTCATTTGCGTTCGCGACAGTAGACCCTTAGGAATAATGTCTTATTCGCGGGATTCATTCTTGGTTATGGTCGATCCGGAATTTCTTAAGGGGGAAATGTAACTGACTTGGCCCTAGAAGAACTAGTTTTCTCGGAGTGCTTCCCATTTCACTGTTGTATTCCATTCATGCTTCGATTCTACCCCAAATCACAGTCACTGGCACTGAAGACCTAGGCTGTTAAACTTCGCTCAAATTTTTCAATTGTTGCCATTTCTTCCATCCCATCATTCCATACAGTCTCGTGAACTAATTTAGGAAGTTTCTTCATCTCATTAGATAACAATCATTGAATTGTAAAACAACACAAGACATAAACTTAATATATTCCTTATGGGTTTGTGTGTACCCACCCATCATTATATGGTTATTTTACAGCTGGAAAATCTAAAACAATTGTCCTTCTTAGTGAACAACTTTGAAGGACTTTAGATTTGTTTCTTACCTGCAGTAAAAAATTCTGTATCAATAAAAAATCGCACTATACCAACACTACATGTAGTTTTCATCAAAGATTTCTGAAAGGCTAGACCACCACTAGTAAACTTCTCCAGACTTTAACAGACATCAATGACGATGTCGAGAATGAACTGACAATTAGTGAAGCTTATGAAGGAATAAGAAAAAAGGCATCTGGTATTAGACGGGCTATGCACATTGTCGACAATGATGGGTCGGCTTAGACCCGCCATAGCCTCAGGGAGTCGCCACCAGTGCAGCAATGAAGGAAAAAATATCGTACACAAAAAGTAGCACATATTAGCAGCTAGTTATTGTAAATTCGTATTACTAAAACAATAAACTAAACGCTCTATTTCGAAAGAAAGGTGCATAATGTGGCATACCCAACTAAAAGCCTCGATGTAATATGATAAAACTAAATTTTCATTATGTTCACAAAGTAGCTTTAGAAAATAAAACAAAAAAACATTACAGCTTTATATATAACAGCATAAGGCAACGATATAGACGCCATATCTCCAGGAATTGCATCCATTTTTCAGAACTCAAAAATATCAATTTTTACGGCCGCGACATTCACTTTAGTACATCATGGAATTATCTTCAACATAGTTAGGTCCGCCCAACGCACTCGACCCTCACTTGTCAACTGCCGTGAAACCTCAGGATGTGGGAATTTCTTATTGCCATATCCGGTTTCCAATGCAGGGATGATCTAACATTACTACCACATCGCCAGTTTGGTCGGGATTTTAAGTTCGAAATTTGCATTTTGACCACGTTTTCGGGAAAATCTCCCACTGTGCGCCGGTCCGCAAAAAAAAAAATCTCTGTTTCCGGCACACTTCCAAGGCCCGGTTCAAGGTCGCAGAAAGAAGAGTTGGGCTCCCCCCTGCCCCCCTGGAAGAGAGGCGAGAGTCTGACCGCGAGGCAGCTCGTTCTCTCGGGCGATCCGCCATGTTAACACCGACTTTCTACCGTCGTGCGCATGCGCGGCCGGGCGACATGACTTCGCTGCCCTGACCGCTTCAGCGCTGCGCCTGTTCACTGCTCGACTTCTGTTTGGTACGCCTGCCTTCTCTTACCCTGAACGATGAGACATAAACAACGTATAAGTTATATATACATATATATGAATCAAACTTAGAATTACATACCTACTAACAAATTACAGCAATTACTGATGATTCATCTACCAATTTAACATCAAAGTTTACTGCCAACATTAAACATATAAAACAATGTATTAAATATAAAAATATAATGCAATATTTAAAAAGAAAAAAATATATATTAAATGCAATTTGTTTTTTTATTATGATACTGTGTAATTATCTCACACACTCACGAACATGCATTTTGTATTCCTTTGGTTACGTCACCTGGCTCGTATCACATCTGAGGGTTGTCCAAGCGGAACTCATTTCCCAAAACAAAACATGAAGTTTGTTTACGAACAATGACAACCACAGTAAGTTACGTCCAAACACTGTTGATAGAACAACAGTAGCATAAGGATTTGTATACAAATACTTTTGAGAGCTGACAAATTTGAAACAAGATACATGGCAGTACCCAGTGGCGGATCCAGGATTTTGGTTTGGGAGGGGCTTGACCCAGCTCAGGCTAGGCTTTATCAAGGCAAACACTAAAACAATAGTGGACCTAGATGCTTTTGGAGGGGGCTTGAGCCCCTTAGCCCCCCCTCAGGATCCGCTACTGGCAGTACCTGCAATAGTTAAAGTTACCGGAATAGTTTTCCAGTACTAACTGCGCGCATTAATAGTCATAATAAAACAAAATAAAGTCAAATCATTGAAAATTCGTTTATATTTTCCATAGTTAATAAAATTAAGTTTGAATGAAAAATCAATCAAAATATTAAATTGTGCAGCAATTTTCATAAGAAATACTCAGAATATATTAAAAGTTTTCATTATTTATTAATTGGAACCAAAACCGAGCTATAATTATTTTTTCAATAGCTTTGAAATTAATCTTTCTTTATTAGAATTTCCCCTTTAGTCTTTATTTTAATTTTTGTAGGGCCTCTGTCTTCATTATGTAGGTATATAGTTCTCTTATGAGTCTGAACTATTAACTTCAATTTTATATTTCAATTTATGCTCTATAATTATGATTCATACAATTCAAAATAATACATACATACGTATTAAAATCCTCCAATAATTTCCGAGTCGGGTGAAGGGTCGTCATAATATTTGTCTATCCTTCCCTATTAATGTTGTAATTATTGTACCTTATTATTGTGCTCACCTGTCTACCTAGGTCTTAAGTTATGTGGATTACTGTTAATGATATAAATGTAAATGTTGGCCACCCCTGCCTCGACATAGACGAGGAGGATTTGTTGCGTCACTCTTCGCGGTACTCGACGCGGCGCGACGATCTCGCATGGCCGCGCGACCAGACTTCCCGGCAGGCCTTCCGGCTTCCGGTTCCTTCCGCCGCGTGTGGCAACACCGCTCCAGAGGACTAGAAGAAGTAAGAGGACACGGGTGCCTCTTCACTTCAGCCCGAGACAGGACGATGAGTTCCGCCGCGTGTGGCAACACCGCTCCAGAGGACTAGAAGAAGTAAGAGGACACGGGTGCCTCTTCACTTCAGCCCGAGACAGGACGATGAGTTCCGCCGCGTGTGGCAACACCGCTCCAGAGGACTAGAAGAAGTAAGAGGACACGGGTGCCTCTTCACTTCAGCCCGAGACAGGACGATGAGTTCCGCCGCGTGTGGCAACACCGCTCCAGAGGACTAGAAGAAGTAAGAGGACACGGGTGCCTCTTCACTTCAGCCCGAGTCAGGACGATGAGTTCCGCCGCGTGTGGCAACACCGCTCCAGAGGACAAGAAGAAGTAAGAGGACACGGGTGCCTCTTCACTTCAGCCCGAGACAGGACGATGAGTTCCGCCGCGTGTGGCAACACCGCTCCAGAGGACTAGAAGAAGTAAGAGGACACGGGTGCCTCTTCACTTCAGCCCGAGACAGGACGATGAGTTCCGCCGCGTGTGGCAACACCGCTCCAGAGGACTAGAAGAAGTAAGAGGACACGGGTGCCTCTTCACTTCAGCCCGAGACAGGACGATGAGTTCCGCCGCGTGTGGCAACACCGCTCCAGAGGACTAGAAGAAGTAAGAGGACACGGGTGCCTCTTCACTTCAGCCCGAGACAGGACGATGAGTTCCGCCGCGTGTGGCAACACCGCTCCAGAGGACTAGAAGAAGTAAGAGGACACGGGTGCCTCTTCACTTCAGCCCGAGACAGGACGATGAGTTCCGCCGCGTGTGGCAACACCGCTCCAGAGGACTAGAAGAAGTAAGAGGACACGGGTGCCTCTTCACTTCAGCCCGAGACAGGACGATGAGTTCCGCCGCGTGTGGCAACACCGCTCCAGAGGACTAGAAGAAGTAAGAGGACACGGGTGCCTCTTCACTTCAGCCCGAGTCAGGACGATGAGTTCCGCCGCGTGTGGCAACACCGCTCCAGAGGACAAGAAGAAGTAAGAGGACACGGGTGCCTCTTCACTTCAGCCCGAGTCAGGACGATGAGTTCCGCCGCGTGTGGCAACACCGCTCCAGAGGACTAGAAGAAGTAAGAGGACACGGGTGCCTCTTCACTTCAGCCCGAGTCAGGACGAGTTCCACCGAGACTGCGGCTGATGAATCCCAGTCTGGCAGAGCGAGTTACTTTTTAGTTTATTTATTTAAATTAGTGCATAATAATTACTATTTAACGTATTGTCGATAGAGACGGACACTTTAGTCAGTGTCAAGTGCCCTTTCAGAATAGAAATATTCATTTAAATTACAAATATTTGTAAATTTATTACATTTACATGAAAACATTTGTATCACTACAATATACTGTTCGCAGTAATGTATGGTTGGGATTCTTACCAGGGCATTTTATGTTGTAGGTTGTCCCAGTACCTCTAATAATTAAAAGTTATCTGTAAACCGTTTCCTTAATAGCATTCCAGTATTAACTGCGCACATAATAACCATTTTACTATAAAATAAAGTCAATTTTTTTATAATTCGATTATCTTATTCATGGATTAAAAATGTTATACTAGAATGAAATAATAATTAAAATATAAAAATTGTGAGTAAATTTTTTTTATAAATACTCGGCATTATCTCGAAAAACGTATGCCATGCATGTCAAAATAACAATAGTACATGTTTTGTACGACGTTACAATACGTTTGTTGTGGTATTAAATGCTATTTCCTGGTTTCCAAAGGGATCTTTTGTAAATGTACAGATTTTTTTTTGTTTTTGTTTATCGTGTACGTCTCAAGAGCAGCGCCACGTCCGCCAGCGACGCGGCGTGGAGACACACTGCTCACGCGCCTCCAGGGACGCCTCAGCTCGGGGCCGACGCAGGTTTCGATTGGGGGTCACGACTTCCGTGCCTGCGTGCCGTTCAGGAGCGCCAGTCCCTCCCGCGCCTTGTCGTGCGGAAAACCACCGAGGAAGCCACACTCCGCGCAGCGCTGCGAGCTACTGTCGTGCGGAAAACCACCGAGGAAGCCACACTCCGCGCAGCGCTGCGAGCTACTGTCGTGCGGAAAACCACCGAGGAAGCCACACTCCGCGCAGCGCTGCGAGCTACTGTCGTGCGGAAAACCACCGAGGAAGCCACACTCCGCGCAGCGCTGCGAGCTACAAAGCTGGGCGTCAACGAAGATCGAGTCGCGTGATAAAACTAACTGCGTAAGCCTAATTTTTTTGGAACCCAAATTAATTATAAGTTACATATTTCACCGGCAAACTACCTGGATTTCCCATCTTACTTCTACTAAATGTTACAAACAATTCCGAGACCTTATTAATTTTCATGATACAGGCTAGAATTAAAACGTGTCAACCTATGTACTCCCATTGCGATTGGCCCACAGTTTTTCTAAAGGATTCTTAGCTAATAAACAAAAAAAATTAATAATATCACAAACCATTAGCCAATGTACAGGTGGAATCTGCCCGAGTACACGTAGAAAGACGGTAGAGTTTATCCTTTATTTAATTCAACCAAATTTTTCAGTCTCTTTCTTTTGTCCATGCTGTGTTTACCTTTCTTTAGAAGGAAACATACAATTCGGGAGTCGAAACACGGCGTAGTTTCTATGACGATTCAACTAACTGAAATTAAAAAGAAAACTACGTTTGAGTTGAATTATTCGGCGAAAAAGTCCGTTAATTTATTACAATTGCGAACAGTGTGCAATGTGTTAACTCTCAGTTAATCTCGAAATCTTATCGCGAAAAATACATGCCCCTAAATATAAATAATAGCGACGAGAAAATTAAAAAAAAAAAAAAAATCACCAAGGAGCGTGAGATCGAGCTGAGCACGTGCACCTATTGCAAGAAGAAAAAGGAGAAGAACCAAAAAAAAAAAGAGATCTGCGTGAAGCTTACTCCGAAGCAGTCCCCAAGTAGAACGGAAAGGTGTCCGAACAACGCCGGGAGCAGAGAAGAGAAGCGTACAGCACCGGATTCCAGATCAAAGAGAGAATCGCGCACTCCAGAGGGAGAAGTTCGGGCTTCCTGTTGACCACGAGCTAGCTCTCTCTATTCGCTCGTCTTCCGCCTAGGGACCGGACGAGCCAAAGGGATTAGGTAGGGGGGGGGGGGGGGAAACACGGCCAGCGCTGTCCTTCACACGTGCCGAGTTCACTTTCTATCGCCCGCGGCCGGCCAGAAACCCTCTGTGCGATAATTCATGTCGGCCATCTTGTCTCTGAAGGGCCCCGACTACCCGGGAAACACTTAGGGTGAGCAGAGCTTTAGAAGAAACCACGAGATTACGAAAAACATTTAAGAATGCGTATTTTCAGAAGAGTGAAAATGGGTTAAACGCGGGTTTTTTTTTTTTTCAGAATAATTTTTAGCCATTAAACCCCACGCACAGATCCTTGAAAGTACTCAAGACGAGTTGCATTACACCTTTGTCTTCAGTTTTCCACCCTATCGTACTACGATAACCGTTTCTCAGCACGTATAATTATGCCTGACTAGGCGGATCGCTTAAATAACTTTTTTCACGCCTTTCATTACATCTTTAGTATTAATTTATATTAATTATTTTATTTTTATTATATATATTAGGCATATAACTTAGCTTTGAGCACTTGTTGAATTTAAACATACACATTCTGGTGTATTTATAATGGTAGTTATACCTGCATGATATAATTAATCATTCACATTTGGTGGTTACAAACTGGAGCATATAAGTCAATATTAGATTTCAGTGCGTCCATATAAATATGGAATAAAATTTCACTAACTTTTCTAGACCCAAATTTTAAATTCCGCAGACTAGTTTTTGTTTAATAATTTACCTAGTTCGGCAATTTTCTGAGAAAAAAATAAAGAACATTCAGTAGCCGCCACCATCCCTCATATGGCCGAGTTCAAACATAACCTTGCATACGCAATGTTATATTGTGTGTGACTATGCACGAAAACACCATCTGAAAAAAAATCATGCTTTCAAAGTCTGGATGATGGCAGACCGGATAGTGAATTTTCCCTTCAAATTACTACAACTAGTTCATTTCCGTGACTTTTTCAAAATTTCAAGTGATTTTCCTGACTTTCCTTGACCATTTCTAACTTCCCTGATTTTCCTGTCCTTACAGAACGTAAATAGACCCCACTGATTTGGGAGCGTTCAAGTATTACGTAACGAATTTGGGGGGAGGGGGGGGGGTCTTGTAAAACGTTACGATGCGTTACAGGGGAGGGAGGGGGGTTTGACCTACGCGTTACGTCACATTGTTTTTTTTTTAACCCTTTCACGCATTTTTTAAAACTTTCTCAAAATTTCAAATGGCATGATAACTTAATTTTTTTTTACCTTCACAAAATTGCTTCTGCTTGCTTTACAGGATTAGTGAATAATGTTTTTTTTTAACTCCAAATGTAAAGCTATATATATATATATATATATATATATATATATATATATATATATATATCAAAAGCTGTGATAGTTTTTCTCGTCACTCCAGTAAAGTAGTTAAAACAAAAAAATACCGCTATTCGGATGGCTTCGTTATACTTCGGTTGTCAACGTAGACTCCAATCGCCATTCTAGAAATTATATAGGTATTGATATTAAAAATACACTGTTTTCTATGTGTGAGATTTTCTCTCATCACAACAGTAATGTTGTGGTACGAAAGACGATTGGTCTGAAGGGTTAATAAAAAAAAACTAGTGAATTAAAATCTCCCAAGTTGGCAACCCTTTTAGTTTATTTTTTACGGGGGATTCCCGATTGAATTGTTCGTATTTTGTTCTTCCAAGATGGCAACCCTTTTCGTTTATGTGCTCCAAGCACTCGACCGACTGTATGAAAATTGACAACTAAGATGTTTCGGCGGAATATATAAACCCTGAAGATAGCTTGCAGGATCCAGCAGAACCTAATATGACGTGGTATAGCGCTCACGTCCGTGAATCGCAATATTTCTTGCAAGTTATTAAATGCGCAGATGAATCCTGCTGTTCCCGCTTGAGGAGTGCATTAAAATCTGTCTTTCCAGAAACTTTCCTGCCGCCAACCTGCCCAATCCTTCAAACCGCAAACAAGCTCGTGGTACCTAGTCAGATAGACAAAGGATCATGCAAGTTTTCGCCACTTATTGTGAGGTTGTCTGTTGATCTGTCGCCGCCTCTAGAAGGGTTTAGCAGATGCCTTACGATTTATTTTGCCCATCAGTACAATCCGACCTAAAGAATCGAGTATGTTCAACCTGTGGGATTTGTTTTACATCCCACAAGAGTGTGCAAATGCACAATCGTTTCATGCATGGCAAGACTGCCCAAGACCTTCGTGAAAGTTGAGTACGGCCACAGCGACTTGCTGCAAGAAGGGAAAATGAGCTTCTCTGCATTGTGCGTCGCTGTGAAACATCGTCTGAGGATGCCGATTGGCTCGACGAAGACGAAGTTGATGCAAGCGGGTTAACAATTCCGGAACCCTCTTCGTCTGCTCTCCGGATGCCAGTAATGAAAGAATCTGAGTGGCTGGCAAACCCACGGACAGAGGAGCAGTAAAACTCCAATTGAATTGTTTTTTTTTTTACAATCTACTTATTTTAATTATGGCTAATTTTATTTTAAATGTTTTTCGTTTTAGTTCGATCGTATTCTTAAATACGATTATATTTTGACAAATATATTTTATTTTAGTTAGTTTTATGTTTGTAATTGCATTGCCAAAGGTAAAAATAATTATTAGAAATAAAATTTGTTATTTGATTTTAATAGCTTTATTAGTAAAACGCTAAAATAGGAGAATGCATAAGAAGAACAATGGCGGTTAAGCAAAACGTGTGTAAGGACAGGGCCAAGTCAGGAAAACGACGTAATTAAATGTATGATTGCTAAATGTATGATTGAGTAGTAAAAATTTATCAGGACAAAAAAAACCTTAGAAAGCTCTTGCTTTTAAAAACAAGACATTTCAAATGTTAATAAATAACATTAACGCGATTAAAACAATAACAAATGTATGTTAGTGATTTATTCCGGTACGTTACGCCACATAATGTGACTTTTAGGTAAAAATGGTCACGTGGGGTTACGTAACGCTTTACAAGGGGGAGAAGGGGGGGGGGGGGTACAGAAAAACGTTACGACGCGTTACATGGGGGGGACGGGGGTCAAAAATATCAAAAAATTGCGTTACGTAATACTTGAACGCTCCCTTTTACATAAGTGTAAAAATCTGAGAAAACATGACTTTTTATAAATATTTGGCTATATAACTCAAAAATTTTAATTATAAAAAAATTACAAGTGAGGCTTCACCTCGAATTAAATTCATAGACTTACAATTATTTCGTTAGTTTTTTTTTTTCAGAACGTAGACTTATAGGACATACCTTCAAAGTAAAATAAATGCATACATGCAATCTTTTTACTTAGATTATGTGTAGATATCTGAAAAATTAGCTTTAATTTCTGGTCTAGTTTATAATCCACAATCGCATGCAAAATCAAGTCAATCTCAGGTGTTCATTGGACTGTTGCCACATTTCATTCTCTCCTCGTCACACATAATTCGGTAATACGATTGTTAGGTGTTTCTTCTTGGCTTCTAGTAATAACCTGTGCTCCAATGATAAGGGAAATTCCATGACTTAACATTTGCAATCAAGACAGTTACCAAATAATTACATGTCTCCACACGCCAAGCAGCCGAAGTTTGGTTGATACTTAAATGGTAATACTAAAATAATATTTCAACCACCGGAAATCTTGAACATGAAAATAGTGCAACTCGTAATTATTTACACAGTGTTACTGCGAGAAATGCAAAAAAAAAAAACTCCCTGCTATTATAATACCTAGAGATCATAACAGTTCACGGTTTAATTACGTAACAGGCTAAAAATTTAAGCTATTTTAACTTCGAACGTCTTCTGAGATAGGCCCATAGCTTGTATGGTGGACTATGTATCAATGCAGGAAAAATTCGCAGATTCATTTCCCGTTATGCTAGAATCCAAACGCATGTACCTTTATATTGCTTTTTTTCTTTGTGATTGGCTCACTGTTTACCTGAAGGACTCTTGGCCAATGAAAAACCATCAACCAAAAAAGTATCGAATCGCAAGCATTACAGTTGACAGGTCTCACAAGTCAATAGCCAATGAGCAGGTGGCTTTTTCCCAAGTATGTAGAGCATATTGTAGTCTACCCTAGAGGTCACTGAAACCGCGAATTTTTTCAGTCCTTAATAATGAGCATTTAATGAAAAGTTGACTATTGACCACGTAGGTAAAGTACTATGCGGTCTACCCTGAAGATCACTAAATGCGTATTAATAACCCATCCGAATTTAAGCCTCTTATTGCACTGCAAAAAGCAATGAGTAAATTAACATAACAGTTGAAAGGAACGTAAACTGCCTATGAAGTTTATGTAGTTGAGTGTTCCAGTTGATCGGTGAACAGGTGTTGAAATTATAAAAGTCAAGGTCCTTTCCTTTCTCGTACTGGCTTGTGGGAGTACCGACCACAGTAATGCCACCTGTCGGCGTCCGCACACATTGCCACCACAGAGTAGTTCCACTAGCGCCACCATATGATTTAAATACGAAAGCTCACCATCAATATTTCCTGCGGCGCTCACCCAACTACGTTGAGACTGCCTTGAACTTTTATAAATTAATTTTACCCGCCTACTGCTGAGCTGCTATAAAAAAGTTAATTCAGAACTAACATTAAAACGTACACTAAAATAACATTAAGGCTAAAGCGCATATGAAACAAATAATAGTCTAAAGTCTAGCGACATAAGTAGACCTGTTGTTCGTGGCCTAGAGAGGGACCACAAACCCTTCAACGAAACTTGGCTTAAAGTCTTTTGAACCTTTTTAAGCCTCATTCGATTGAATTAATAAATTAAAAGAGACATGATAGCGTAGTGTAGGCCTATAACTTTCAGTTGTTATTTTTCAGTTTGAACAAACAGCTCTTAAAACATTAATACATTGTATTTGTAAATAAATTCACCCTAACACACGCCGTGCTCAGACAGAATAAACAAATAAATGTCGTGCAGAGTACTATTCTAATTCTCATGACCTCACACAAAAACTTGTTTGAATCTTAAATAAATCTCTACACACATTACTTAAACGAAAGACAAACACACCTACTTAAAGAAAAAAAATCGAAAAACCATCGCTACACGAAATTATTTTACCTCGTAGAGCCAGTACAATTACTTCCCGACAGACATACGTGCTACGAATCCAGGTCGCTTTCCAAAGACAAACATTCATATAACCTCGAAATAGACAGCGTTTGTTTAAACCGTGTAAGCAGACAATTTCATTGTTTTCAACACGAGCTTTGGCCATATTTCCCAACACGTCGCCAAGTATTTCTTCCTAGAAATTCTCGTGATGACGGGATACGGCCATCTCATAGTAACTTGTGCTAATTTAGCCTAAATTTTGAGATAGATTAAAATCGATTCAAATATTAAGCCTCCTGGAAATAAATGTAATTTTATTCAGAATAATTCCGGATTAACTACTCAAAATAAATATGATAGTGTTTTTTCCCCTGAAAATATGAATCCATATGTAGCAAGTAAGCCACTGTACAATGTGTGTACATTGTAATCATTATTGTTATCACAAATGAACAATTTTTTGGCTTTATTATTTTGGAATGATTACAAATAAATTCTTAATTGGCTAGTAATGGTAATGTATGAATAAGATATGACAAATTTTACGGTAAATTTACTAGAAAATTTTCTGCAGAATCAGAAATGTAACTAGTTGAAAAATTTTCTGATTTTGCAGAAAATTTTCCAACTAGTTACATTTTCATAGCAACACATATACATTTTATCAAATATTTTACACAATAAAAACCAAATAAAACATGCACTTTGTCTTAATTTATTACCTAATGACTCACTTATTTTATTTTTTAAATTCTTTATCGCTATATATACGCACATAACGTACAGTTTTACACCTACATTTTTAGCTACATTTTTAGCTACAATTTTAGCTTCGTGCAGACATATTGATTGTTAACACTATAGACCGTTCCGATTTCCCACTACAACACAAAATGTATCCACAGGATAAGAATAACACTGCACTGGCCGTTTTTATAATTTAAGAGTTCGGTAGGACAAGTGCCATTCCTCTAACCAACTGATAGGAAGAAAATATTTATGTCAAAACAGTGTCTACTAATCTGAAAAAAAATTATTGAATAATGTATATCAGCGAAAATTAAATTATATGAATCGAAATGTTTAATAGAGAGAAAAAAATGTTTCGGGAAAATATATGTGTTTATGTTTTTCCACAAAATATTTTACACGACAAAACCACCAACTAGGAACGTCAAACTAAACAAATGGATGTCAGTAAAGAGTAATAAATAGAGCTCTAAAAAAGTCGCTGTTTTAAATGACCCTGACGATAGACTCCACAATCCTATACATACCTGGGAAAATTTTACGTGTTAATTGGCTGCTGATGTGTGAGACGTCTAAACTTGATAAAGTCTGTAATCTGACACTTCTTAGTTTGAGGGTATTTTTTGGCTTAGATTCCTTCCCACAAACTGTGAACCAATAGCAAAAAATCAACAGACGTAAAATGGTTTCAATTTTAGCCTACACCGAAACGAATCCGAGAATTCTCCTGGTCTCTAGTAATAAACTAAAGATTGAAAGTACCAATGAGACAAATATTTAAAAAAATGCAAGAAGTCCACGCGCGGCAGAAAGTGAAACTTCTTGCTTATTATATTATTAGGTATAGGAAACATAATTCTCTTTTGCTGAGGTCGCAGATAAAAAAAATATATATGCAAGTATACGAACGCTAAATTATGCTATTATGTAAGGCAAGTGTGAAATTATGCAAGTGTGCAGGTGTGCAAGTGCAAGCATGCAACTGCGCAAATATGTTCCGTCATTTCTACCTTCCCCCTGCCGTCGCCTCCTCCGATTCCCCCAACACGTACCTAACTATTCCCCTCATGCGATCGTAATTCTCGTAACGCTAGAAAATTGTAGCTCCCTCAAAAAAGAAGTTTTACTTTTTAAAAAGAAAAAAAGTTAGCCCAGTGACTCCTGGCTGGCGAGACAAATATTTTGGGTTCGATACGGAAAATTTTTCCCACCTAGGTATGTTTTTACACGTGGGGGGGGGGGATTATTTTACGCGACACGGCACCCATAGCGACAATGGAAGCTTACATAACCGCAGGGATACTACCGGGGCACTCCCATCTGGCACGCGAACAAGAATTCGTAGGTAGAGCTGTAGGCCACCTGCAATTTCTACCGGCGCGAATTCTCCTCCGCGCGCAGGCTGCAAGCGCGCCGCTCCTGACAGCTTGCAGCAGCGCCCACTCACTGGCTCTCTCTCTCTCTCTCTCTCTCTCTTACTCTCGGCGACAATGCACCAGGCGGCCCGCCTCTCTCTCCCCTCCTCTCTCTCCACCGCACCACACCGCGCAGGCGCGACGGGTTATTGATTGGCTGCGCTCAATCCCTCCTTGCAGGGCTTGCATAACTCAGGCGCTCGTCCCACGCGAAGCCGGCTAACTGCCAGGCAACCCACAAAAGAAAGGAATGTGGAATATGATGGAGGGGGGAAGGAGGGTGGGTAAAGGGGGAGGGCTTCGGTGGGCGAACGGGAAAGGCGCAACACCTGGTCGGCGCGAAGAAGATCGCCCCCCAACACAGGTGCATACTGAGAACTCCTGAAACCGGCCCTGAGTCAGCTGTTCGCCGGCCGCCATGTTGTACCTCCAGAACCTCGAGTGGTCGACACCAGAGGCGCTGGTGTTCTGTGACTGCTATAAAAAGGGGGGTGGGGGGTGGGGGGGTTAAGTGTAAAATAAAATCTAACGTCAACAGCCATATTTTCGTCACGCGCTTGTAGGCACGATGAAAACACATAAATACAAATATGAGAACCGTCGTTGCTAGAAACACATTTTATTTGGTATACACCCTGCACGGGTAGGCGAATACGTTGACTGTTTCCCCACAGAAGCAAACAAAGGAAATAAGCATGGTACAATACAGACAAGCAGTCGATAAATTATTAAAACATATGGAGTAAGGCACGTGGTTTAAATCTTTGGCCAAAAAAAAAAAATGGCGTATTTGTGGCCCTGCTGTAAATTCAAACAGCGGATGAGTTACGACAAAGCTTCGATGCAGTTTTAAAGGTCATTAAGCCAATGTTACACAAGGGCTCTTAGCAAGTAGTAGTATTGAAAAATGGGGCATTGCTAAGTCGTGTGTTGCAGTCAAAGAACTAATAATCTCATAGAAGCGAAATGATGTGGCGGATCATTTGATGCTTATGTACTCGGTAGTTTATTGCCTGCGAGAACGGCCTTGGGTTGATTGGCCGCTCCACGCTGTGGCAGATCACGCATTGGCTAGGTCCGCCGCCTGGTGAGTCGACGCCCGGACTGACAGTATTTTAAATAAATGTAGCGAACAACGAAATTATGTATGTGTATGTATATATATATATACTTATATATATTTATGTGTATATATATATATATAAACAAACACACGACTGGTCTGGAAATATTTTCGCAAAAAAAAAAATCTATGGCCCTATTTATGGGTTTAGAAATTAAGTCAGCTCGTTCTGATTCCGAATGTCTCGGCTCAGTTAGCGAGGATACTGTCGAGATGAAAACGACACTGTCTACATGTTACCGAAAGAATTCCATCCACTCCGATTTGCCGGCGTAGGTCTGGGCTCGCGCCTGTTACCGAAACAATTTCAAGAGCTTGTCGGAATGGTACACGTGGACTATCGGATCAAGCCTTGACGTTCCGGTACAATCTTCTGCCAGGACAACTCGTTCGACTACACGCTCCGTGACCCAGGTCATTCAGCAAGAACATGTATTCGACTCGGCAGCAGTGGTCTGCATCGCAAACAAACAAATGATTATCAAGTAGGTCACATCAAGTTAAAATAATCAATTCAATGAATGATAATTGAACTCATCGCCCAACCAGAGAGAGAGAGAGAGAGAGAAAGAGAGAGAGAAAGAGAGAGAGGTATTTAATAACAGTAATAACGAAACAACATGTACAATACAAGTATAATGCTACATAAAGTGTTGCAATGTTCCTCAAACAGGGGGAAAAAAACACCTGTATCTACATCTGTGTGCATAAAGAATGTGGCAGGGTGTGGCGCGTTGTATTAGCACCAAGTATTATATTTTAACTTTAAATATTGACGATGGGAAGGAAGTTGAGCCACAAATGACAGTCCCCAAAGACCGAAAACATTTTTTTTTTAAACTTTACTCGGATGATCTACTTCCTTAAGCGAATAACTATAAAATATTAAGAAATATATCTAAAAGAGATATGAAATATTATTGTTGATATAAGTTCGGGTTGTTCTTAATGCCCATTTGCTTAGTTTTCTGAATAATAAGTGATATTCCAGGATGGTATATAGGTAAAGACGACCTATTCATGATAAGTTTCGTGCCCAGCCAAAATACTGTGGATTCTTAATAGTGTTTAAGGGTTGATAGAGAAATGTTTATCATGGGTACTTACTTTTAGGCGAATCATAGCCATTCCATATCACAGTAACATCATTATGATTGCCAAGTTAAGTGCTTACAATAACATATCATCAGTGTTAGTAATTAAAGACGCTGAGCAACACGTTTAAATAATGTTTTTATTCTAACAAGCGTCCGCCCATTGTAACTGCCTCTATTAACAGGACGTGTCTCACAAGCGGATGAAATATTCACTTTCCTACAACTATATAAAATTAAGAACAGTAATATGAGTACGCACACATTCACACTTTAGATAAAGTCGGTGTCATGTAACTTGACCAAAATTTGACGATTCTCTAAAGTAGAACCAGTGGTACCAACAGTATCTTGTAAAACATCACATGATTTTTGTTTGCGAACACTGGCAAACTCATGAAGTTGTTTACAAAAGCTGTTGACAAAAAAAAAACAATGGCGGAAGGATACGTAGTCCATTTATACTACTTTGAGAACTGTCATATATAATATACGTTATATGGCACAGACTTTCATATACAACAAAAATTCTAAGGAAATGGGAACGTCTAGTCACGTGGCTTTGATAAACAACCCTTTCCTCTCAAAAATATTTTAACCACAGCTCTGATCTTTGTTTATTTTTATCACTAATTTTGCACTAAATTATGAAATAGACAAGCCTCGCAATAGCGCCTTAGCTATTACCCTGGTTAGACCTTATGTCCATGTACGACCGAACGACGTAAACACACGTACACTTTCTTTCCGCAGATGCGCGCCGTACAACGAGTAGTTGGCAACCAATAATTACCCATGCGTGGTTCTGTTCACAATTTGGAGATCACGATTTATGTGGCCTCTGTCGCACATGAGCGAACTACTGCACGCAGCAGGCATTACTCCCAATTTCGCGAGAATGGTTTATGACCCGTCAGAAAGTTGGTCTTAAAGCCTACATTTATATTCGTTCTCCTCACTTTAAAAAACCAAACACTAAGAAGAACGTCCTTGTCCTTAAGTGAATGTAATTTATCTTACACTCTAGTACCTACTCTTGTTGAAAAGGATTATTTGCTATGCTTTGTAGTCTTACTTATATGAGGACAAATTTTTTTTGAGTTCACGAGTGAATATTCACATAATAGTAATAATATACATTACTGATTCAAACACTTTATTTAGCATAACCTATACTAGTGAAATGTTGTAAAACTCGTCGTTGACTGGTTTAATTTAGGATATTCTGGTTTCCTAACAAAGTAATCACTCTTTGCCCACCTATTTGCGTTATTTTTCGTCCCTGGTACTAATACAGAAATCTCGAAAGTCACAAAGCAAGATAGAGAGATCTTGTAACATTGAGTATTTTTATACAATTTCGTAAATTAGCTCAGAGATCAAATCTTAAAAGTTAAAGCTTAATGTGACACGCATTGACAGTGCTCACGTAAGATAGAAATATTTGAAATATTTATTTTTGTAATCAGTGGTTACAGGTGTAAAATATAACAGCAGCACATCAGCGTTAATGCAGCAACATCAAATCACAGTCGCAATATAATTTGTCCCTTTGAAGACTAAACTATTAAATATAGCGTTGAAGATTTTACTATAAAATATAATTTTGGCGTAAGCGATCCACCTTGAAGGGACCTGCGTACCTGGTGCGAACTTGCTCTGTGGGATGTTTTAAATACAGGTTATTCAGAGAAAATTCTGATCTTATTTGCAATGTGTTTACACAGAATAAAATTGTAGCCCTTAGCGCTTTGTTCTTTCTGTCCGCGAAGGGAAATACTCACTGGCGCGGAGCCCGTATCTTCGAAAGGCCCCATATGAGGTCATGATGTGAACCTTAACATTAGCCGATATCTGGGATCCTAGAAAATACCAAAAATTTTTCACACCACCATCTTGAATGCAATATGTTGGATTAAAAAAAATAATAAAATTAACGCGCTTGTAGTTCTTGGTTCGTACCCGAACTACGCAGCTACTTATTTTTTTTGAATTTCTGTAAATTATGAACTTTCCGACGAAGAATCCATCTTAAATAATAAAAGATTTCTTTAAATCTCAGAAAACCTGACCCAAGTCAAAACTACACTGGGCACCGACCTAAGAATTGTGTTCCGTTTCAAGATTATTGTCGAGTCGTGTTCAGAGAACATTTGTTTATGTGTCCATATGCATATATATGTGTAAATGCAAATAAATGTGTATATGGATATATATGTTTATATTCATGTGTATGTGTACAAATAAAAAAAACGTAAATTTACGAAGCTCCCTGGATGATTTGCGAACAGCGTTCTTTGTAATTTGAAGGCGAATATATACACACACTGGACACATTGTAAACACACACTGCACACGCACTGGTCACACAGTACACATGCACAGTACAAACACAGTACACACACAGTACCTGCAAATGGACACAAAATACACACAAAGTACACATTGGACACACAGTACATGCAAATGGACACACAATACATAAACAGTACACACATGGGACACACAGTACATACACATTACACACATGGGACACACATGGGCGACACAGTACACATTGGACACACAGTACATGAAAATGGACACACACTGCATAAACAGTACACTCACTTGACACAGTTACACAGTACATGTAAATGGACACACAATACACAGAGAACACACATGGGACACACAGTACACACACAGTACACACAGGAGTGTGCTGGCGCTGCCCCGCGCGCGGCGGCGGGCAGAGGACCAGTTAGTTCCCCGCACCGCCGGCCTAGGGCTAATGGGACGGGTCCCAGCACGGGACTGGACTCGCCGACCCGGCCGCGCGCGCAGAGACCCGTTCTACAACGGCACGGCACGGGAACACATATCACTGTCACGTCTCTTCTGCTTCCCCCACGCACGGCAACACGTAACAACGATATTGCTCATCAAGATTACGAAATGTTAATTTAATTATAAAAAAATTATTCTTCACGGGCAGAAATTACATAAAGCTACAATAAAAAATAAACGACAGGGTTATAACATAACACTAGTTATCCGTGTGTTCGAAACCAATTTTAACGTATTTGAAACATAAACAAGCATGGCTACCACCGCAGCCAAGAATTCGGCATCAATTGGTCGTAAGCGAAAGAGCTCGGCATTGCCGAGCTAACCCGTGCGGGTCCATCTCCGTCTGCGTGCAATTGTGGAAACTATTTTCCGCGAGATCCGTCTCTGTTTACGTGATCCGTTTCCGTTTAACGTGTCATTGTAGAAAGAGCTGACAGGAGCTATGTTTCCACCCAATTCACACGAGAACGTAGAAGTGAATTATCTACTACACGGCCCACGACATAGGTTCACATGGCAACCCAAAACATTATTAAAAAAATTTTTTGTGAGAAATTAAAAATATTTTTATATATATGGACGGATGAAATGCAAAGTGGCACAGTCAGTATTTTTCAATATTCTTTTTTGCTCCATAATTGAGTATTATTATGTTAAAAGCTCAACTGGGGTGTCAAAAAATAGGAAAATATTTTAGAAAAAAATACAACCAAAAAACCAAATAACAAAAATATTTTTTATAACAAAACTCACAAAACATCATTTTTCTGAAAAGTTTGTATTTTGACTTAGGTAACTTTTCCTTTCACCCATCTAAGGGTCTGGCCGTCGGTTGAAGCCGAAATTACACGTATAGGCCTACGTACGTCATTCACGTGACCTGCAGCCAGTCTTATGGCCTGAAAAATTCCATCCGTCCGTCAAAGCTTGTTGATATTCATACTTCTAATGGACGGACAGAAAAATTATAACCTACAATGATCTGCAAGGGTTTTACGTGCCAAATTCTATTACCTATAGTAAAAGTTAATTTTTAGGTAAGTTTAGTTCTTCAAATGCTTAAAATTTTTAAAACTGCGTTTCAGCACTTTTTAAAAGTTTTGTTTTGAAACAAAAATCGTTCGATTCACATAAGTGTAATTTATTATGCACGTTAAATCTTAACACCAGAATGAAAAAAAAAATTGAAAAAACAAATATTGAGTTTAATGAGACTGCACAGCTTACACGATTGTCAAACTTATCTAATCATACAAAATAAATTTTATACAAATTTGAAGTTTTCTCAACAGTTGGCAGCCTGTACAAGGAAAAGGAAGACGGAGTGTTGTGAATCGCTCGGCGGCTGACGGACAGGCGGACGGACGGACGGACAGGCGACGGGCCATTGCAATTCCGGCTTCAGTTGCAAAAATTAAATCTGGCACTCGAAAAGAGTGAAGATGGCAATCGCTGTACTAGACGAACAGATGTTCGAATCGTGCGACAAATCGATGCAACAGTCGTTCCATAACTCGCATATCATGGAACTTGTAACTATAGCGATTTTTGCCATTCAACTGGAGTAAATGATCAAGATCAACGGCTATGTCCCTAGAGACAGATGGAAAAACTATAGAACTAACCTATCACATACGATTCTTCTAAAGTAACAAAAGAAGAATGGGCAATGAAACGTGGCAATAATTTATAGTTAAACACTGCTGTGCAATATTTCATGCAAGGATTCAAGAAGCTCGGTCTGAAGAATGTTGTAAAACGAGCAAAGGCAAACATCTTGTGAGATTTTTAAGGGGCCCGCGGAATGTTTATCATTCCCGATTCACAGTTACGATTTCGCAATTTTTGATTTCTTTGGGAAGGGGGAGGAACCTCTCTCTCTCTCTCTCTCTCTCTCTCTCTCTCTCTCTCTCCCCCCCCCCCCCCGGCCCAGTTCAAGGTGTTAACGCCCACGAACAAGGGTTTCGTTTCTGTTTTGGGGCAACAGCGTCAATTACTTATTTTTCCCATTCCTCTTCATATATTTTAATAACTCCGTGGATTATTGCGGTGATAGCTATAAACATGGTTGTTGGTAATTGGAAGTTGTATAAAAATATAATAAAGGAAATAATTATGGAGAGTTTTAACACGAGAGTCTACGAATTTAATTCAACTTTTATTATACCTACTAGTGAAGAGACTGGATTAATTCATTTAAAATTTCACCTTTCACCAGTGCTTCGAAATCAGATAACATATTTGTATCGTCCTTCATATTATGCTCTGAATTTTTAGCCGCCCTAGAAACCACATCTTTACTGTCATTCGTTTTTTTTTTTTACTTTCTAAAATTAATTCTACAGAAGTATCACAGGATTACATTTGTAAAAAAGGGGGGTTTAGCCGCTGGCTGCCAAGGTATTTTAGGTAGATGTGCTCGTCTACTACTGTCTGTTGGACGCAATTTCCATGTAAAAACACGCCTAAACTTGAAAGGCGGTATATCACCCCCCCACCGAGGCGACGGCACCGACCTTGACTGGCCAGCACGCACCCAGGGCAGTTCGAGCTCCGAGCCTTGGGGAGGGTCGTGATCCAAGTCATTAGAGCGTTCTCTTTTTCTTCCCTTTACATACCCTCCCCTTTTTTCCTCTCTTGCCCGAGCGAGAGTACGAGGCTATGCGAGCGGCCGAGGAGCAAAGAAGGAAAGAAAGAAAAAAAGACCAAACTTGTAATCTGTGCTCACACACACAACGCTCTATCCGTGCTGAAATTTCCACAGGGGGGAACAAAAGCTCAGGTTGAACCAATATCTTCGAAGAGAATCTCAATAAATTGCGTGATTCTTTGCAGCCTTTAAATAATGTGTGGTAACTGTACCCGCAAAGTGCTCTTGCAAACAAAATTCTAACACGTATTTACACCAGACTCAGGGTGTTGGAGATGATGCAACATAGCATTGCCATTGAAAAAAATGTACAGAAGATCACACACAAGTAAGCAATTCCAAAAATTCTAATTTTATACCTGCGCGTGAAGCGTGAATTGTAATCAGACCTGAAAGACGACAGCGGTAACCATTTAAGTCAAGTGGAGGGCTTGGACTGAGCTTGACACCAGCCACCGAGAAAGTGCCTAAAAAAAAAATCAGTTTGTCGATGAAAATTCTTCAATTTAGCTACATATTTACAGCAACTGATTTTAAAAATCTGTTGGTAACAGTTCAGGATATCTGCATATACCTAATAAACCAATTTCAGGACTTTTAAATAAAATATTACAACCTTTCATATATTATTTATTTATAACTCTTTTGGTTTGATAAATTTGTTTGGTTTGGAACGGAACTTTTGTTGTGTCTGGGTCTACCGATAAATTTCGCCACTCAGCTATCAGCGTACCGAAACTATCGGGCCTTCGTGTGTGTTTTCGTTTCCATGCCACTTCACGGCGCCACCGGCGCGTAGAGCCTGAACTGTTGCTGCGGCGCTCGCCGCGCGCGGGACTTGGACGCGAGACCTCGGGCTGTGGACTTCCACTTCTGTGGCCGAGCTGTTAGCGTCATGAGCGGAGGTCGCGCTCACGACTTAGGACTGCAGAGTCGCTGCATTACAACAAGTGAGCAATGTCAGGCATTGGGCTCTGTTTGGCGTGTGTTGGAACTAACTTAAAATTATTACACGCATCGGCTGTGGTGGTTAACTTTTTGTTCGCCAGACCACTTTAGAGATATGTTATTTGAGCCTGTCGTTACAAGCTGTTGCAATTACAGCGCAAGTAATGCTGTACTGGTACTAGTTTTGAACTGGTTTTCGTTTCTACGGCCATTTTAAGAGCTCGGGAAGACATAAAACACATTTAGGCTTTTCTAAAAAAATTACTTGGCTATAGTGTATTTCTTTGCACATTAGCAGGTTTTTTTTGCCTTAGCTATGACTGGGACTTTTAAAGTTTTGCAAGCTATAGCAGTCAATATAGTTTGCCTTAAGGTAGCTATGTTTGCTAATACATAGCCTGAGCGAACATTCTAAGAACATGAAATTGACTTTGGGACTGGCAAAGAAGTTTAGGTCGCGCAATAGTTGTGATATGCGACGGAGTTATACACGAGTGTGGAGGCGTTCGCTCGTGTTCCAAATGGACATGTCGGCGTGCTAAATGAATGTTAGTGTGTTTTTGATGCACGCTATAGGAGAATGATAATATACTTACTTTTGCGCGAAATAGCATTGTGGCTTAAGAAGTACTTAAAACTCTTAGGGCCGGTTTCACCAAAGTAGTTTAAGCAAATTAATCTCGATTAGTTTCAATATAAACTCGTTTAGTCGATTGTGCGTTTCACCACATGCGTAATCTCGATTTTCCAGAGTAAAGCGAGAATTTATATTAACTGGCCAAGTTCTTCCAGTTTGCGCAGCTAATCTCGCTTAACGTATGTAAACAAATGGCTCGAGCAGCTTACAATGTTATATTTTAAGGCTAAGATCCTTAGTTTTGCAGCCTCCAAGAAAATTATTTCTCCCATGAATATCGTAGTAGATAAAAAAATTAATAAACAGTAGAATTGTAAATAAAACTTTGAATTTTGTAAATATGATGATGAAAATTTTCTCAAAAAATTCTTTCTTATTTAATTTTAATTTAGAAATTTTCAAAACTAAATATTAGGTATATATTTAAACGGTACACGGCTGTTACTTTGCACACAACTTAAAGGAGGTACAATGAACAATTCTTCGGTTTAATTTTTTTAATACAACGTACAGAATTTAAATAATCTGAGTACAAAATATTGTGATTTAACTGTCACTTGCCGCTGATGAAAGGAACGAGTTCAACAGTTTGCCGCTAGAGCTCCGGTTAGTTCCGAGTTTACTCACTAGATGCCTCGAATATCGCAGGAGTTCAGGCGGGAATATTATCGCTTCGAAACGGTCAAAACACAACACTAGTATCAGCAATAGTAAGTGGACGTGTATTTAAAATGAAGCACAGCAGGAAATGGAAAGAAGCCCATCGACGCCAACTTGAGTAAGTATTTTTATGTACTTGTTCTACATTGTAATCACATATTGTATTTTTTTTTCCCCGGAAAAGTAATTCCAGTCCATTCATATGTATATATTTATGTTATATATATATTTATATTATTAGCCGTTTTATTGGTTTAGAGTTTAAAGAATTTATTAATTTATAACTAGCGGTAATTTTCTTTTTAAATAATTACATTACCCTTTTCTTGTACATACTGTGTTGGTGTTAAAATCAATGGCATTATATTAAAAATCCCTTTCGCCCGTATATTTTGTAGTATTTATTTATTTGATAAAGGTTTGAGATAGTATTTCGAATTTTTATAAAAAATTAAGACGTATATATTATATAGCGTAGTTACTCAAACAATGATTTTTTTTTGTTATTTCACTCATTGCAGTGATGCTTGGTTATATAAAAATTTAAAAATATGAATATTCTTTTAATGTGATACATGTTTCCTAGTAACTGCAACACCTGAAATTAAATAACAAATTGATATAGCAATGAAAGAGATTGTGTTTATTCAATATTTCCCCATAGTTTTTTGCTATAGCGAAAATTAAGGATAACTCTGCAATGATTGGGTGTATCTAAAATTGTTTCAGACAAAATTTTTTGATAACGTTTATAAGATTTACAAACAGTTAGAACATATTCGATGGTGTGCCTACTAAGGGAGCAATGATTTTTTTTTGTCAATTCCTGTTTAACCCCTGCAAAAATGGTTCGTCTAATCAAAAATTGTTTCCGACAAAAGATTTAGTTAAAAAATTACAAGGTTTTTGAAGAATTATAACGGATTCGATAGTATGCATAATAAGAGAGTTACGATTTTTTTGGTCCGAAACACTTTAATTTTTACACCCCTTGCAGTTATGGTTGGTCGTATCAAAAACTTATTCAGACAAAAGTTCTTCCTATTTTTTCCTTTAAGCTTTATGTTCACACGGATGCGATATGCATCATATTATGGAAGTTGTTGCGATTTTTCTGTTAAAAAAAACCTTCCCCATTTCTACCCCTATGGACTGATTTTGTCCATTGACGAACTCGATCGAGATTTTCCATTACTTGATTTTATGTATCAGTTTGGAATTGATGTGCGAAAAATTACGGCAGTTATCGTGTTCATAAAATTGTGATATATATATATATATATATATATATATATATATATATATATATATATACATACATATACATATCACTTTAGAACTGATGATGGTTATGGGTTTCTTGGACTATGAAACGTAAAACTACATAAAATCTTTCAGGAAGTCGCACCGCTGGTACGTTTAAATTCTATATTTTTTTTAATGATTTTTCCTTACGTATTTGAAATTTTCTAAAGAAAGTAATGTAAGGAATAAGAATTAGATACAAAATGCACGTTTTATATGCCATAAAAAAACATTGGTGTGCTAAAACAAAATGAATGCAAACAAAACAAATATCGTAGCAGGACTGTATTTGATACGGGGGAGTTTAGACTAGGAAATCAAATTTGTATAAATGAGTGCATACGTATTAGTCCGCGGCAATTATTATATAGTTATCGATGGTTTTCATGCATTCTACGCGGCACAAACATATTATGAATTTTTAAACTTAAGTACTTACTTAAAAATTCCATTTGAGTTGTAACTGTTCGTTCTAACCTGGGAAATACAACCTAAATGACAAGACAAATCATATTACATGTCGTACATCGTTCCATTAAGTCAAAGTTTATAGTATATTCCTATAACAAATGCGTATATAAAATACAGTATATAATGCACTCAAAACAAGCAGGCCATTTAGAAAAATTTTATTTTCTGTTGACAGTTTACGTGCACAAAAACATAACATTTAATCGTCTCTGGCACGTTATGAGATTAAGTTTATTTTAGATACTTCCTCTTTCGAAAAAAACAAACAAACAATTTCGTCACATACTGTTTTTTTCTTCTGATTCCAGCAATCCTTCAACTCATTGTCTTACAGAATACCAACATTTCATTACAAGTTTTTCGCTGAAATGGCCCATTATTAAATTAAATCTTGACTAATTTTATAAAAAAAATATTTAACCATAATCACGATGATATCCGTGTATGTAAACAGTTACGTAACACTACAAATGTGAAAATGTACCCACACACAAACGAAATTTCGTTTTGTAGCATAAAGATTAATACAGTAGATAAATATTTTTCAAGTTTAGTTTTGTAATATTTACTTTTTATTTCCGAAGGTACAACTACTGTTTGCAAAAATAATGAAAAAAAATTAAGTACTATTAAAGAGCATCTACAGGTTTAAAATTTGCCAAATGTAATACTATATGAATTCTGAGCAACATATTAAGTTATTGACAACATCTTTTATAGTTACGTAAAATTCAGTAACATGCTAAAGGTGGTTCAGAATAGAATTCAAAATTCCAAAGACAGTTTAAGCATTTTTAAATACAAATGCGTAATTAATCACATAAAAAACATGTTAGACATTTTACCGTGCCACCTATTGGTCGAAACTTATGCTATAATGTGTAGTAAATAAATCAAAATTTCCGCAAAAATTGCTATAAGTGCACCCAGAAAAAAACTTAAACAATTCGAGAGTAAAATCAACAAACAAAAACCACTTAACTCAGAAATATTTTAAAAAATATTACAGATGAAAATAGACAACAGAGAGATTAATGATTAATGGACTAAATCTAGGCAAACAGCAGATGAATCACAAAAAAAAGAAGGGGGGGGACAGGCTATTTTTAATTAAATAGTTTCCTTTAAATAAATTTTTAATAAATCTTAAACTAGCAAACTTAATGAATATTAAAGCAAAGGCAAATTAAAATTCTTTAACTACTCTAATGAATTATATTATTTCACTTAGGCTTGCAACATTAGCGAGAAAAAAGAAGAAGCTGGGGTTGACACAGAACCCTCTGCCTGCTGGTGATGGTCCTGCAACACCAACCTTGCCAGAGAGCCCAGGCGGTGAAAGTTCGGTCCCCACAGTGCCAGATGTAACCACCATGGCGTCTTCAGTGGCGGCGTGTACATCACGCAACACTGATGACAGTACACATAGTCTGTCCGATGACTATCAAGGGTAAGCTTTACACTTACATATCTTGTTTGTGATATGACAGGTAAATTTAGAATTCATGTGATAATACTCATATGAATAAAAATTATTGTATGGGCTATGTTTCTTAAAAGGGAATAACTCTTCTAGGAATGATGACCTTCCTCCGCTGATAGTGGTTTACGAGCCTCCATTGCCACAGACAGATCCGGGACTCAGTATGTTAGAGGGTCGAATGATGGTTGACGTTCGTCACTTCATGGTGCAATGCCGTCTTCTGGAGAGACACAGGTAAAAATTGTTTTATGTAAAATTGAGTTATTTAGATTTTTTTCCACTACTGTTTACCGCCTTCTGAACGTTTAACCGGCTGGAAGGTTGAAAATTCTTCTACAAACTTATTGACTTCATTAGTTAGTAAGTAAATAGGATAGATATGTAACAATACCGATTTAAATTAATAAATGTTGAAAATAAAAGGAAAATATATTTGAGCCATATTGACGAGGAGAGATAAATAGCCAATGTAATCACAGCTAACGCATATATCGAGTGAACTGTGGTGGAGCTACTTACTAACGTAGTAAGCCTTTATTCGATAAGAGGTTAAACACTATAGTGGAAAAAAAATTGCACACCATGTAAAATTTTCATCGGGGAAAGATGGACTTTTGCCCCAACAAACAAAAAAAATAATTACTATGCTAAAAAATTACAGGGTTCCATTTTTATCGTATAGTTTTACACTAAGCAATGCAAAGTTGAATTGCAGTACGAACAATGTTATGTTTTTCTTTTAATTTCATACCTTTGGCAGCCGCGCAAAGGAACCCCCCTGCGCGCCGAGCGGACCAGCCTCCTACGGCCACTTCCTCCCGTAATTATTTAGTTATGTATATAACGATACAAAAATAAGGGCCAATCTCTCGATGCTGTCGTTCAACAATGGATTTTTCACTACCCAAGCATTTATTGTATCACTAACCCCTAGCAGTTACACATTTTCGTTAGTTATACAAGTTCGTTAGAAACACAATTACAAGGCAGTGGCGATTTTTTTTTTTTTTTTTTTTTTTTTTTCTTTTGGGGTCTGTAAAATTTTGTTTGTAAACAAATATTGGCCAGAAAGAATTATATATTTTTCAATTTAACTTCCGCTACATTATTTGCAACTATAAATGATCATAGAAACATAAGTTCCACGTGCGCGCACACACAACAAGTGAAATGAGGAGTTTTAGCAAATAAACATTGAGGTAATTTTCCAAAATACAATTTTAAAGACCTTTATACTGTTTTCTTACATTTGCAGTTAGATTTATTTAAATTCTTTGGCAAATGTTACAATTTAAAAACTTTGTTTAAGTATGTCCAGTTATTTTTTTAGGTAATTTTATTTGTTACAAGAAACCGAAGACCTTGCTGAAGTAAAATTATTATGTATAGAAATTGTGTTTAAATGGGTGTGTAATACTTAGATGAAATTGATACAGAATTATATGAAATAAAATTCTATTGTTTTACCAGCCTTTGAGCTTTCTGGCTGACGTGAAATTGTTATAATTAAACTTAGGGCCTAAATTTAGAATTGCTCGAATATGCAAAAAGTAATTCACTCGCTCACACAATGGCCTATACAAATTCCAACCCACTGTCAAAAGGGCTGGAAACTTTAAATTTGGGTCGCAGCCTCAATGATGAAAGTGGGAAAAGTACCAATTTTTATTTTCTAATTACTAAAAAAATAAAATTAAAAAGTAGGCACGCACCTTTAAAATCGGTGTATACCTTCTTTCGGAAGAACGTTGTTGCAGAAATTTTTTAAGAAACATAGTAAAAGGAACAAGATAAATATATTTTTTAATAATTTAAAAACGTAATATTCTAATTGTGCATATTCTTGTTACTTATAAGAAGATAGCATCATAACATTTGCACGCTTGGCTTACGACAGTTGGACGTGCCAACGTGTCTGCCGATATGGCGATAGTACCTATCTGTTCTACGAGTAAGTAACATTTTAATACCTCAACGTAAATATCCAATTTATTTTTTATTAATTTTTTATTATTAATTTTTGGAGGTGAAGACGATGACGATCGAAATAGTGTTTTACTATACCATGATGTGTAAGAGGGCAAATGCGCGAATAAATGTGGCCATGGCCATATGGCTTCTTGCAGCACAGTGAAATGCAAATGAAAATTGTATCCTTTTCTTGAACAACATTTCAGACTTACATTAAAATAGCATAATTTTTAAGCATGTAAAATGTATATCTGTTCGAGCCATGTCACAATTATTTTTTTATTTAATTGTGACATGCACATCAACAGTTTGGGAAAACTGTAGTGGTGTGCATGTTATTATATTGATAAGTACAAAGATAAAGAAGCTTCTGTTCATATTCAAAAATTAGCGAACCTACTGGCATGTAAGTTTATCTCTTTCATTTTATTCTGTTCACATGTCACTCGACAGAGCTCAGGAGCTGCTAAGATTATTGTGTATGGTGAAACGGATAACTTGACCACCTTACCTCAGTGCACTTCAACGTACATTTACGTAAATATAGAATAATCTTTTATCACAAAGAGTCGGGCAGATCTTTCAGGATTCACTGCAAGCTATTTATGTTCGATTTTAACGACAGTAGTTTGGATGTATGCAATATTATGCTGTTAGAGCAGTTGTATGAAATTAATAAAATCACAACCTAACAGCTTGAGTACCAATGTATAGCAATAGTTATAGCTAAATTGCCGATGCTAGTAAAAAATTGTCTTGTTTATTGTGTGAAAGCCAAACGGGTAACAAATGTTTTTGGGAGATGTTACCAGAAATTATTATTATGTTGGTTTTACAGGTGTCCCATTTCATCTTCAGGAACATATTTTCTGGAAAGTGTCAACAGGTACGGTCTGCTGACAAATTTTAAATTTAAGTGCACTCACTGCAATCAAGAGCAGCAGTTCAAATCTGAGCCTGTGGAATGCCTTCCAGTGGGAAGAAAAAGAAAATGCAAAATCGATACCAACTTAGATATCAACGATAAGATTGTTTGGGGCGCAATTTCGGTTGGTCTAGGCTACGGACCATTGTATGAACTATTGTCACTAATTGATATGCATCCTATGAGCCCGGGTTGCTTTTCTTATCACGAGAACAGAATCGGAGAGCACTGGAAGGCAATGTTGCAGAAGGAAATGGAAGATGCTGCACTGGAAGAGTTCTCTATGGCGAAAGATGATGGACGCATCTGTATGGTTGGAAATGAGGAATATGCTTGGACCATAGGAATTTTGGATGGAGGTTGGAGCCAAAGATCCTATGGTCATAGGTATTCTGCTAAGTCTGGATGTGCTATAATAATTGGCTTCTACACTAAGAAATTGTTATTCCTTGGTGTGAGAAACAAATATTGTACCGCATGCATTCGGAGCGAACGGATGGAAAAGGAACCCACGCCTCACCTGTGTTTCCGGAACTGGACTGATTCTTCCACTGCAATGGAGGCAGACATTATAGTGGAAGGTTTCCGGTTCTGTGAAGCCAAGTACAAACTTCAATTTAAGAAGTTTGTTGGTGATGGGGATTCAAGTGTGCATGCAGCCATAGTTGCAAATGTTTCGTACGGAAGAGATGTTGAAAAGATTGAATGTGCTAACCATGTCGTGAAGAATCTCAAAAAGAATCTTTATGCCATAGCCAAGGGCATCCATATGCGGCATCTCAGCCAGTCGAAAATCAAAGCCCTCTGTCGCTGTGCAAGAGGTTGTATCAGCAACTGTGGGGGTGATGCTATGCTACTTCAATCAACACTTCTAAATGTGCCCAACCATGTGTTTGGAGACCATAAGTTATGCAATTTAGATGTGTGTGAGAGAGCTGGTAAAACAGAAAATCCCTGCAGTTATGACGCATTGCCTCGTGAATTGATTGTGGGAATCAAACAAGCTTTTGACCGAGTGAGAGCAAAGTCACAAGCACTTGTAATGGATCTCACAACCAACCAAGCAGAAATGTACATGTCATTAGTTGCAAGGATGGCTGGCGGTAAGCAGATAAACCGTTCACAGCAGGGGTCTTACAGCCGTAGGGCTACTGCTGCTGGTTTGTCTTTCCAACTTCGCTACAAATGGCATGGACAAACTATGAAGGCGATCACAGGTCACAGCCCTGGAGTGACTGTGAAGCGATTAATGGCAAAAAGACAGAAACAGCAGGCGAACTGTAGGCGAAGGTTGGATATGAATCCGCATGTACCACGGAAATCGGAATCATTTAAACCACAGGGTGATAAGAGCTATGGTCCTCATGCAACTCAGCCTCCAGCTTCTGGTCTTGAACTAGAAATTCTGACTGAGTCTGTGATGAGAAGCATAGAGCTTACAGTGCAAGAAAGGAATGATCTGGAGGTGCAGACACGAGATCAAGGAAGCAGTCAGTTGTGGATGAAGGAGCGGAGAAAACGAGTCACTGCTTCCTTTTTCGGACGTGTCTGTAAAATGAGGGAAAATACTTCGTGTAAAGTGACAGTGGAAGCGATTGTGTACAGTCGTGTATTGGAGAATGCTGCCACAATACATGGTCTAGCAAACGAGCGCATAGCTGTCGCTTTATACGAAGAACAAACAGGCCATACTGTTAAACAATGTGGTCTCTTCGTTGACCTTCAGCATTGCTTTCTTGCAGCTTCTCCTGATGGTTTAGTTGATGAAGATGGTTTGGTGGAGGTGAAATGTCCATACTCTGCAAGGGAACTTAACCCTTTAGATGCAGCAATGCAGCTGAAAACGTTCTTTTGCAGAGTTGTCGACGGCGAGCTTTGCTTGAATCGCTCTCACAATTACTACTATCAAGTGCAAGGGCAATTACACATCACACGAAGAAAGTGGTGTGATTTTGTCGTTTGGACAACGAAAGGCATTTCAATAGAAAGAATTGTGAGAGATGATTGTTTCTGGCTTGAGAAAATGGAGTCAAAATTGTTGCGATTTTTTAACAACTGCTTGTTGCCAGAGCTTGCTGATCCATGTCGTCCCAGGGGACAACCGATTCGTGAGCCAGAATATATTATACAGGCACAAGAAAGTCGTTCAAAGAAACGCAAAATTTCAGATGTGTGAATTTTGAGAGACAGAAATTGTGTGGCTGACGAGAACTCTTTTTTTTAATTTGATACAGTGATGCTTTATATCTGATAAAAAAATTCTAATTATTGTTTACTTCTCATGCTTGTACAAATTGCACAGTACTGTAAATGTATTTGATGACATAAGCAATAGTAAGTTATTAGCTGATATTGAATACAAACATTTTTTTTTCATGACTACAAAAAATAAGGTTCTCTGGTTGGCGAGTGATTATATTATACTAATGTCAAAAAGTTGTTATCGGGAAAAAATAAATGAAGTTATTTTATACCACTGATTCACTACCCATAAAATCAAACTGTAACGTCTTTGCAACTAGTATCTCATACAAGAAATATATAACATATTCGTGCTTCATTTTGTATAAAAATAAAACACATATATAATATCGGGAGACAGCCTTGAAAATCGTGCATATCACCAACATGGCCAATCAGACTCACAGTCATGTTTACGATAGCAAGACAGCTAGCAAACCAGTTCAGTTTATATGCAGCTTAACTGAAAAATTTATTCAATATTTTCGGGGTGGTTTTACGCTCAAAATTAATACAAAACCAAATCAGCAATCCTTGTATTATCATTTATAATACTACAAAATATCTTCCATTTCCTTCGAATTGTATTGAGCACTAAAATATTGATTTACTTTTGGCCCAGATTTTATTCGACGATACTCTGTAGAGTTTAGCTTGTTTGCATTCTTTATTTATTAGGTTTAAATCATGGCCAAATTTATTGAAGTGTAACACAAATTATATATTTGTGTGTGCCTGGTTAGGAATTTGTATGATGTACTTACTAGAAAAACTATGTCATATCAGTGTAATAGTTGTACCCTTACAAGCGTTGAATATTTATGAAATATTTTATTTCTTTTGTTTTTAAAGCCGCAGACTTGTATTTTATTTATTGCATTTAGACAACAACATGCGTCCGTGTTTTCTACATTGCACGCTCTGTAATATTTTGAATGTTATAGTAATTTTTGCTTTTTAAAATCTGTGATTTATGTGCAGTAGAATGATTTGTAATTTATGATTATTTCTTTTCATATTTTTAATGAGCCATTTGCTAATATTATATACACTTCTCCATTTATTATAATAAACACATATTCCATTATTGGAATTATTTCAGAATGGGAATCACAAGACTACAAAAACTATTCTCCTGCATAAGAAAGGTGATAATACCAGTAAAGAAAATTATCGTCCGAGAGCAATTACGTCTTATATTTAGGGACACCTGTATTTCGCTAATACATTTCGTGTCAAGGTATTTAACAAAACACTGTAGATTTTTCTTGTAATTATTGGCTGTGGTCGGTGAAGGCTGTTTTCCCGCACTTGACGGGGCCAATGAGGACGTAGTTACCGTACTGCTGCACGCCCGCAATTCGCCAAACCTCTAAGAAAAAAAAGCTACAGTTATGTGTGAAATAGCCTGACACGAGATGTATTCACGAAATACAGGTGTCCTTAATTATATCGAAAAATATTTGAACATTGTATGATAATTTTAAGTATGAAAAGTACAAAATACTTTCAAATTTAATACATGGTTTTACATCAACTCTAAGCACTAAAACCCATACTGCTTATTATCTACAAAATAAATCTATACACGGCAACTGATTATGAATCAGTTGAGTTTTTTTTATAAAGCATCTAAGGCCTTGATTGTATAAATATATTGTTGGATAAATTAACTAAACTAGGAATACTATAAAATGCACAAAAATAGAAGAGTTTGATCTCAATGACATAAAGCATAATTTATCTATTTAGCACAGCCTGTATAATTGCTTCCCCATTGTCAAGACTAAAATTAAAAAAACTGCGAAAGAAGCAGTATAAAATATCTATCTCATTATCTTTGCGGGTGACTCAAATATCATACAAACAAAACGAAACGCAAGAAAGCATATTTTAAACACTGTAAATAACTTAGATTTTAAATAAAAGGATAATAATCAGTCTGTAAAATTTAGTTTTAACGATGAGTTGTAAACAGAACATCAAACATATATCATAGGTGTTACTGCGAACAGAGAACTCTCACAAACAATACAATTCCTTTCTGCGCAACCTGCAAGCTCCGGTACCTTCTGTAAAAAAAATATATAAATGTAAAACTTTTCCGGAAGTCGTACCATGGTAATGACTAAAATATGTAGCCTTACTTCTAAATCTAATTATCTAGAGAACAAATTGTATTACATTATTTTCATGATTTAAACGGTAGCAAAATTAACACCTACATACGAACAGAAGTTTGCTCTTTTATTCATTTTTTTAGTTACGTGATAATTTTTTTGAGTTATAAAGAAATCCAACTTAAACAGTAAAAAAGAAAGGCTTTTAATGAAAAAACCTACTCAGTCATTATAGATAACTGTTCAAACCATTTAAGATTCATCCTGTTACATAAATTTTTATATTCATATACATCTAATGTATACACATATCAGAAAAAAGGCAATAAATTCATATTAACTTCATTATCAAACTATAATAAAACACAAAATACACTTGCAGAGAACCACCAAATATATTGCGTAAGTGTTTCTGCAATGAGTTAAACTTTAAAATTGACTTTATTATTTCAAAAAAATAATTTAAAACTCCAAGCAAATGTAAGAACACGTCTTCTAGATATAATGTAAGATTATAATGCCGTGTCCGAATTCGCCTGAAGAATATACTTGTAGATACTTTGGAAGTGACTTTGCAAGACTGTCAGAAATGGACGTGAAGTATGTATGCTATGCAATACGCAAGTAAATGAGTCTGTGTAATTCTCGCGTACTTGAAGTTGAAAATACTTCTTCATTTGAAATATTTTTGGTCATATTTTATATATCATTTAAATAATTTAAGAGGACGTAAAATAAATATAATTTATTTTGTATTTTACTGGTATCTATAAATAAATTGACAAAATTAATTTATGTATATGGATGTTTAAAACGAAGTTTCAACAAACACATGTACATATTTAGCCTACAGATCGTTACTACAAAACAAAAGTACAATAATAATGTATGTTGCCGTAAATTCACGTGACAGCGATGAAGTGTTAAAAAAAAAAGGACTAATTTCACATGCGTTTAAAAATAAAATCTAAACATCCTTTTCGGCTGGCTAAACATTGAACTTATCCGGATTCGTTAAAGGCAAGTGAAGTACGTAAGGTTGCAAACATGTAACTGCATTACTTTCTGATTAATTTTAATAAAATTATGCATATATCCAAAAAATGTTCAGTTAAAATTAGTATTGTATTGTATTGTATTTTATTTTATTGTATTGGTGTTTGTATCTGGGTATATTTTTATTGTGTGTTTAAGATTTATTGACTTTTGTGCCTCATGTACTTTTGGTGAAAAATGAAAATGTAATTATGTATTATTATCAGGGCCCAAAGCAAAACTATTTGTTCGTTGGCCGGAAGTGAAATGTAGTTATACTTGTATATCTAAGAAAAATATTTGTATTTTGTATGAATGTAAGTATTTTATTATGTAAATTTTTATTACTTACAAATATTTCGTACTCATAATATCTAGTTTCCATTTGTCTTAAGACATAATAAAATGATATACTAAGCAAAAAATGTTTATTGGTTCGCAATTTTTCATTGTTACAATATTTTAAAATGAAAAATTTGCTATTCAGCAATATCAACTTCTAAAACGTGAGTAAAAATTATCATTAAATTATATCAATGGAATATTTATTGCATTAGTATTCCTTGCTCCTAATCACTTACTCTGGTTGATTACCTTCATTATAACCTCAGTGATCTCGTAATTTATGTACACCTTTTTCCCACTAAGACGATTCAGGTGCAGATTCTGGAGCAGTGTTTTTTTTTTATGTACGGATGTGCCAATAAATCCATCAGTTTGGTGGTGGTGTTGGGGGGGGGGGATAATACTACTCTTAAAATATCACTTTATCTGTATGCACGATAAAATATCCTTGGTTAGCTCCCTCCGAAATATTCTTATACAACCTATGACGTGTAGCCTACTCCTTAGATATTTTAAAACACGTTTGATTGCGTAGAGAAGGCGATTCTTCGAGTATGTGGCCCTTTCATAATTAAATTATTATTATTATTATTATTAGTTACAACTGATGTTTATTTCGAGCCTCTTTGACATCCAGTTCATACATAAAAAACGAACTACCAGTGATGCTTGACGTCACCAGTAGGGATAGCGTGAAGGAGCTCCTCATTTCGCCAGACGCGACTGGCATACACAAGTATTTATATTGCAATAATAAATTACTAAATGATAGTTTAATTTTCGAAAATATGATTATATTTTTTACAAGAAGTACGAATGCCAGGACATTTACTAATAACGTTTTTAAACATCACATATAAAAAAAAAGTGTAATCAAAAGCCACAGGTCAGCTAAAAAAGCAAACAAAAACTTTTTTTCTAGCTCTAGCCTCATGTATACATACATAAAAACATAATACATTTAAAACACTAAAATTAATGCAATAACCTGCAATATTTTGAAGACAGATATTCAGCTACAAAAAATTATCCGATAGTATAAAAAGTTCGCCTGTATATATATATATATATATATATATATATATATATATATATATATATATATATATATATATATAGTTGCACAGAAAAATACAGTTCTAATCAGATATCAATATAGCAAATAATACCGTTTTGCAACATAAAGTCATGCTATTAGATGGTCAACGTTCAACTGTTTGTATAATACACATACGCACACACCTGTGACAAAATGTGGAAAAAAAAAAAATAATTTTGTAGAAGCGCAAAACCTTTGTAGTACTCAGTTAAAAATTATTATTTTTTTTACAGGGGCAGGAAAACTACATTACTGGCCAGTTTATTTGAATGTAGTGGTTAGCTGTGAACGAGCGTTCTTGCAAAAGAGACCAAATCTGACAGTTTTGGCCACATAATCACCGCAGTAAAACATACAATTTGTATATCGTATATGTGTAGTGCACCAAATTAATATTTATTATAATTACCTTGGGTTGCACTCGGTTACGTACAGGTTTCTAACTGAAATGTACCAAAAATAGTAATATTTATTCCCTTGCGCTTTGTTGAGGATCGAGTAGTCTTGAGTGGGTGTGGTGGAAAGGGACAGAATGGCAAAGGGATTGGAAATCTAAATGCTCGCCGAGGCAGAGTACACTCTTCCCCCACCCCCCTCTTCCAGACCTGTCGTAAACATGACACCCCGCTGGGAGATAAGAATTCTGAGAACAGCGTCCTCTTTCCACCCCCCCCCCCCCCCCATCCTTTTTCAGCGCGTCGCTACATCGTTCAGCCGTACTACTAGTGCGCTCTGTTGAGGACAAAGATAACTACGCGTGTCTTTGCCAGCTCGCGAGAAACTCAGGATCTTAGCCTTAAGAAGAAGAAGATTCGGATGGAGAAAAAAAGATCACTGCAACCAAAACAATCAGCATGAATGCCATAATAGACCTTACTTGTGCATAACGTTTCAATTCGGTTGTCGGCATGTATCTTTCTCGTCAGTTTCTCCCACGACGATTTCAGCTGGCATTTGGTGGTATTGATTGCAAATGGAATTGAATTCGGCCGCAATAATCTCCCATTCTTTCGCCTTCTGCTTTGTGTGACAGCATCTGTACGACGATTTTCAATCACAGAGAAGTGTTCCGTTACCTGATCTAATAAAACTGTCTTCTCATGTGGCGAAAGATTTCGACTTCTTTGTCGTTTTTCTTTAATTGCAGCTGAAACTGCACCATTGCCAACCATGTTTATATGCGATATGACAATTTCCACGGTATTACTAATTTTTAAAAAAAAAAAAAAAAAAAAAAAACAAGTTTTTTTTTTAGGTTGATGCGGCCACCATAAATTACGCTCGGCCAAAAGCTGCATCTACAAGAGGGAAGAAAATACATATTCAGGTATCTCCGACAGATATTAGGGTATATTCGCTAGGTAATGGGTGTTTTTATGTGGAAGGCATTTATTAATCGAGTTTTGGAAATCTCGATTACTTTAAACTTATGTAACGATGGTGAAACACACGTCGGAATTAAACTTACGATTATTCTTCATCTAGTTTTGTAAATCTTGTTTTGTAACAAAATTAAACCTGCTTGGTGAAATCGGCCCTTAGTCATTATTATCGACGCCCGTTGTGATGAACTTAATCGTTGTTAACGAGTCTTTCAGCTTCGAAGAAAAAATTAATTTTTAGTAATCTGAGGCCGGGCCCCATCAGAGTCCCAACTCCCACTGCAAGCACAAAATCCCTGTTACTTCCCACAAGGTAAATACTTGCCCAGATGGAGCCTAACCTGCATATTAAAATTCAAAATCAACGTGAACATCAAAACCTATGCTGAAAAATGTAAGGTGGCAAAAACATTGACCGAACACATCAAATATATTTTCAAGGTTTATTGTTAATCTTAATATCTCACAAATAGTACAAAAATAGTTAGATCTCATAAATATATCACAAATGTTTTATAATTGACTAGAGATATCTCATAAATAATACAAGAATAGTTAGATCTCATAAATAACAAATATTTTATAATTTATACACAATAAATATTCCTGACTTTAATACTTTCTTTGGTTTCAATACTCTAGGCTAGAAGAGTACATTTAAATGCTTAATGACTTTAAACCAAAAATAAACAAACCATTAATCAACTCGCAAGGAAAAGGTCTTTGGAGAGCTAAAAATCAATTAATTATTGAAAGCAATATGGCCGCCAACAACAGCAAAATGCACAGGAGGTGCAACAAAATTTACCAAGTGCCAATCCACATTATGAACACCTAAAGTAACACTAAGCTTAAACAGGTGCATCATATTCGCACAAAACACAAGTCCAATGGTTACTACTCACAGTTGTTTTCATCATTATCAAAACTTTAAACTCTACTGGCCATATCATAACAAATAATTACAACACCCATACTTAACTCTCCAAAACACCTTGCCTTCTGTCAATCTCTCTCTCTCTAATGCCTCATGATGATGTTGGTGATGGTCCTGCTGCTCCATCCTAACTGATCAAAATCCCGGGCTTATATACCCATTTCTCACCCTCCCTTCCCTCCTATTGCCCCTCCAATCTCGGGATTAATAGAGATAATTTTCGAATGTTCTAGAAAGATCTTCATACCAGTTCACATAATCGATAAACAACCAATTTCCGGGATTTATTCTTCTTCTTGCTAAATCCGGAGTTGGTAACACTGAATTCGATGTTGTGTAGGAATGAAGTCTCCACTTTGTCTATGGTATTTTGTTGAAAGTGCACTGTCTTCTGCCGCACACAGCCGTAGCTTATCTATGAGTCGTGACGTCACAAGAGGTCAATTTATTCCCACATGTCAACATAGAAGGTAAGCTTCTTCATGTCCTTAAATGTTTTGGTGGTGGAAATTTAATTTTAACGTCTTGTGACCAGACACGGTCACAAATCTTAGGTCTTGTTGCTAACATATGAAGGTTAAATTTATATACCCAAGGACAACTGTGCGTGTAATGTGGATTTTAATTACTTTCATGGCATTGGCTTATCTTTGCCTTTTTTCGTAATTTTTTGTATTTACGTTTTTTTGGGGTCTTTAGCCTTGATTACAAATTTAAAATTTTATTTTTGCTAGTATGAACATAACGTTTTATATAATAAAATGTACGGCTTTAATCAACCTAGCATACCAGTTTTTTTTCTCTATAATTTATGGTATATATGTGCTGCAGCATTTTGTAAATTTTACCTTTAGTTTAGTTTAGTTTAATACATGCTGGTGATGTTGTTTGTGAATCATTTTGCCTCACAGTAATTAAATGTTTGTCTATCATATTATAAGTCTTTCCTTCCAGATTTCTTACACAGATTACTTTTATTTCATTCTGCGCATATTTTGGTTTTGGTATCTGCGACTGCCACTTCTGACTCGGGTCGACAATTAGAGCCCCTGTAATGCCTCACAACTTTTTAAAAATCTATTTTCATGCATGACAAGCAAAATTAAGCATAATACGAAATATAGGTATTAGAGGTGGTCAGTCTCCAGCGATTCATATTAAATCCTTGTCCTTTGTCCTTTCGCTTCGTCGAGTTCTAGGTTTTCCATGACGACTAAAACAATGATTTGGCTTCAGTCCAAGTTCATCTACGTGTAATGTATTGTTTTTAGCACATCTCTTCAAAGAAATATTTTGGATTTATACAACGTTTTTCGTTTGCTATATATATAATTTATGATACACTTAACATGTCCCAGAACTCAAGGTATTTATTTCTTCATATTAAGAAAATACACGTCCGAATATGTAAGTATACACACACGTTGTTTAATTCTTAGTCTGGTAGGTATATGTCTCGATGGCCGTGTAGTCAAAGCCGTAATTATCTCCATACCAGATGTCCGAGCTGTCATTGTTCGAAGGACAAGGACCAGTTGTTGAATCAGTTTTTTTATACAACAAAGGCAATTCCATGCCATCTGTCCAAAATTGAATCTCCTTGAATGTGAAACGCTGGCTGAACAAATGACAATTCACCGGCTGTTTAAATGAGCCTGTGCAAGATGTTGGAACCGTAAACACACACGCCGTCTGCACTTTTCTTGTGTAGGGGGTGTACCTGCTGGAGTAATTCAGCCACACGCATCTTCAACCGCCGACTTATATGCGGCGAAAAACCAGAAGGAGTAGAGAAAGGGAAGATAAGATCACAAAAAAAAAATCTCTGTGCGCACGCTCGTCTTTTACGTCCAGGACTCGGCCGAGAGAAGAGCCTCGCCAATCTGCTCCTTCCTTCGCCATTCCGAAAGGTCTTATCGCGTGAGCAGGCTCCGGCCGTCGGGAGAAGTTGCAAATTTCACGGCCGCGGAACCGACCATTTGGGGTGTGCGAGAAGGGGGCAAGGAGGGTGGGGGGAAGAGATCGGACGGCTCGCGCAAAATTCTAGTTACCTCCTTCGGCCTGCGAGCGGGTAATTGTTATGATTAAGAGCGAGGAGCGGCTGCAACGACGGGCGAAGCCAACGGGATTGACCGGTGAGCGAACCGGTGAGGGAGGGAGACTGGAGGTAGAGGCGATGGAAAGGGAGGAGAGAGAAGCTGGAAGCGAAGAAGAGGACTCAACATGGAGGGAGTAGGTTGCCTGAGATCACGTACGCAGGAAAGCGCAAAAAAAAATCGCTCATATGTTGTACGATCGGTAGTAGAATTTTGACCGAAGGAAAAGAATTGAGTGTCCATCCTATTCCAAAAAGCTTAAAATGTTTGTAATTCATGAAACGTCTGGGGGATTTAAAATCGTATTAGGTAGAAAAAGGCGAGGTTTTATAATCCAAAATTCGATACCCACGACCCAAACAACCTGTTTAAATAGTGACAGTTATCCGTACAGAATTTTGATTCACAGGTCTTAAACTTTTCCTAAAACACATAAAAATGCTATTATCTATGGTTTAGAATGTTATGTGTACAGGCTATTGATGCATTTTAAAAAGTATTGCATAACTGATCAGTGTTGTTCTTCCTAGGCTCATGTTCTCAGCGTTCCCTAAATCACTCCAGGTTAAGTGCTGAAATGGTTCTTTACCAAATACCGTTGTCATTTTCTCTTCCAAATTTTTTTGAATGATTGTATGTCTCTGTCATTCACTTCGAAGGTAACACAAGGATTCCATACTAGAGTCTATGCTAAGTAACTTGTCTAAAATTTGACAGTTCTCAAAAGAAGTACCAGTTGTACCCATTTCCCAGCTGTAACTTGCAAAGCATTAAAATCTGTCTGTTTACGTGTTGTAGTTTACAAACACTCTTGACAGAACAACAGTGGCAGAAGTATACGTAGACCACTGTTAATGCCTACTTTAGAGAACTGTCACATTTTAGACCAGTTACGTGACACTGTTAAAATATTTGTACTTTTACATAGAAAATCGTTGGCAAAGCTTTGCCTTGTAGTTTTACAAATAGAAAATGAGTTTTCAAGGGCTTTCCTTGTAAAAGTATACAACATATTTTACAGTTTTGGATATCAGAACCAGTAACGTTCAGGGGCTCGCCTGGTCAGGGGGTACTTGTGTCAGTGAGGCTGGATGATAAGTTCGAGGCTCACTGGTTCTGACAGCGCGGTATCGCCTCTAAGCGCAACCATAAAATCAGATTGTAGGGAAATGAAGATGAAGGTGTAAAGCAAGTTCCTTTAGTAGTTTCAAGAATCTGTTATGAGTGTGTAATGCCTGAATATTTCTCTGAAAACAAGCGTTAAAACCATTTTCACTCTCCTAAATAAAACTGCTTCTAAACGAAATACGGAAACAGAACTATTCATCCGCTCTCAGTGAATTCTTGAATGCTTTTCGGAAATGTCGAGCAGTTTTGGAGTCGCGCTGTTGCTTCTGGAGCTGTGCGCACCGAGTGTGTGTGTGGCTTCCGCGAAGAGACGAAAAGGAGGGGGGAGGGGGGGCTGGTTCCACGGCAACTCTCGCGAGCCTGGATGCACGCGTCAATGCGCGCCAACGGCCGACATCCGCGCCAACTGCGCCCGGGGAATCGACGGCCCGACGGGGCAAGTCCAGTTTCGAGGCGGCGACGGCGTGTGAAGAAGGTCTTCTTCGTCCCAGGGACGGAACCATGCGCGGCGATGATTGGCCGAGCGAGAGAGAGAGAGAGAGAGAGAAACCTATCCGCTTCCCGCGAAGTCGCCGTTCCCACGAGCCGCATGAATGCTGTGGATGCCCTGCCCCAAGGCCGGCCGGCCCCGTCAGCACTTTCGACGATGCCCCAGACGCCGAGTGACCAGCGGGTAGATGCGGGCAGTATGCCGCTCCCTCCCCCAACCCCTTTTCCTACCTTCTCTCTCCCACGTAACTCGCTTCGGTATCTGAACTGAAAGTCGTAAAAATACCGCGCAGACCCTCCCGGCTGCCGCAATTACTCGAGGAAACCATCCGTGTCGATAGGAACTTAGGTGCTCATTTCCATAGCAATGCCCCTTCAAGCACTGCATGCATTCAGGTTCACGTTTTGAAGCTAGGTTCTCTCCCAGTAAGTTGTGAAACAGGCAAAAAAAACAAAAAAAAAACAAAAAAACATTGATTTAACGGGTTTTATTTATTTTTTAATTTTAAAGGTAGCAAACAAAATAAATGCATCAATTTAAAGCGGCCTGATTTTTCTCTTTTAGTGTGGAATAAAAATGGCTATTTCTCTTTGAACGCGTTTGCAACCACAAGAGTCAGGAGTGTTTGTTGATGAATCCCACGCCACAACTTGAGTGCAGCGAGCGTGATATAAAACATTTTGGGGTTGGCCGACGTCACATCATCGAGAAAAAAAAACTGTTTTGCTAACATTATAAAAACTACGGTATATTTCGACTTCCGAGTTGTATGTATTCTAAACTAAGGTAAACACACACATGGACAACAGAAGAGTGTTCTTACTGTAGTCTGGCTCTAGACTTAACAAAGGTCTATTGATAATTTGTAATCAGAGTTCTTCGTGTATTGGAGACTTTTAGCAGTGAAGTTGAAAGACGTAAAACGCGGACATTAAATGTAGTATTTTATTATTTGGGCTTGTCTCGTTGACAGCGAGGTCATTTGACGGGAACACAACGGGATGTCGGAGAAGGACACAGCTATGGCCTGTCGCAAGGAAACATCCTATCATTCGCCTAGAACAGGGGTTGGTAGTCCGCAGCTCACGAACCGCATTCGGCTCTTATCATAGGATCTTACAGCTTTACAACTCACTGCGCTCCGAAACAAATGCCTAAAATTGAGCACACCATATTAGATACGTGAAATAGTCTTCATGAAACCTATGGCACAAAAAAAACTAGCATTTGCTACTCTAACATTCTTTGGCTCTACCTATTCACACGAAGAAACATTCTCTTCTATTAAAACATATTGAAATCCTCTGTAATTTGATTTGAAGGTTTTGTTTACTTTCATTGCGTGAAAGTTTGACGAATGAATACTTTACGCGTGCAGTTAAACATAACGTACGCATCTTTCGAAGGTTTCATGTCTAATATAGTTGGCGGGAAACGTAAGCCAAAACGCAAGTCGTTGACAGCTGGGCAATGCATGCGATGCGTTTTTTGCAACGAGAGAAGGGTTTGCTTGCCTGAACAAATATAATTGCTTGTATATGGCAAAACAAATAAATACAATTGATTCAAACAAATATTTTGTAATAGAAAAGATTTAGCTAAAACAACAAAAAATGGTTTCGTTAACTCAACTGTATATTTTGTTAGGGGTGAAGTTCATTGGTTATTGTAACAAAATATTTTGTTACAGCAAGTAAATATTTGTTTCGCCATAAACAAACAAATTGTTTGTTTGCATCTAACAAACCTACTTTCCTCTGTGATCCCGTCTTGCGTAGGTTATTAAAGTGATATTTTTTAAATGTGGTTATCTGACTTGAGTCCGAAGCTGATTCTTGCCTAGCCTTCTCGGCTGCAGCGGGCTGTGAACGGACGAACCCGCGGATGGGATATGCCGCGAGGAGAGTGGGCGGTAACACTGTCGAGAAGGGGGGAGGTGGATGAGAAGGGGGAGAGGGAGGGATCGGCCACGGTGGCTCTGTGGGGCGCGGCCCTCATGCAGATCGCCTTTGGCACAGGATGGTGCTCTTCGGAGAAGACAGGGGAGAGAGGGAGGGAAGAAGGGGTAAAGCCACCAAGAGATAAAAAAAAAGGGGAGGGGAGGAAGGAACCGCGGCAGTTGGTGCATGCGAACCACGGGACGAGAATACACGGAGGCGCCCCTCCCTCCACCCCCCCCCCCCACACACTTCCGAGGAGCCCTCGGAGCCCGTGATGGTCGTCGGTCGGCGTGTCTCGAGTTCATGAGCGCCGAGTCGGCCGCCCTGGTCCTCTGGGCGTAACTTATCAACGATAAACCCTCCCTTAACCTTTGCAAAGGCACAAAAAAAAAGGTGTGTGGTGTACGATGCCAGAGGTCACGGGCATTTTCCGAGGGTCAATTGGTTTCTTCACGCGCCAACGAATTCCGTCACTGATAGTCTTGTTCTCGCATTTGGACTCAAAACATCGTGATATTGAGGGTAAAGTGACTGACTAGATTTTAATCAGGATGATATTTTTATAGTGTCGAAAATTCCTGCATAGACTCTAAAGACTATTAATCAACAGACCTACTAACAATTCCACCTGTTATCCTAATTACAATGCCGTAAAATATCAAGATCGCGGATAAACGTCATACGGTAAGAATGCAAGTGAGATTGGTGCCTTGAGCGTAATGGTGATAGGCATCTGGAACCATCTAGTGTCTCTTGACCTCAGACCTTCGACATTCGAAAAAAAAACACCCCTCTAGTATTACGGTAACATGCAGGTAAGTATCCACTTTGCGCAAGCGGCCGTTGAGCTATTGTGAACGGCGTGGACTCGGGGCGCACGGAACTTCCACCGGCTATTAGGAGCAGATCGTGCCGGTTCAGGGGTCATGCGAAATGGCCCGCTTCCGGTCTAGAACGAAAGTCGAGATACTGCGCTTAATGGGAAGCACACATAACAGCGGCTTGAATAAGTTCCTTCAAAGGCCGCAAAAGCATCACGAGAAATATAGGTACGCAAAACGTGAGCGACGTCCACCTATGACGTCATTGACATATCCAAAGATGGAGGAAATTAAGCCAAACCACATTGTGGTCTTACTTAATATCAAAAATTTCATGTCTATTCACCAAAGAAACTGAAATTAAATTCCGCCAATGAAGCAAACATTCAAAAACAATACATTCAATTAAAAAATATTATTTCCCCTTTATAATAAACTAGCTGAAGTACCCGACGTTACCCGGGCTAAACCACCCTTGGGAGCTGACTTTCATATTAATATAACAAATTCAAAATTGAGGAGAAATAATAAATCGTCAAATCCAACCCGAACTGTAAGCAACCAATGCAATGGCCGTTGCCATGGAAACGCAGAAGGTTTCAACAATGCAAAATCCCGTTACCACAGATACTCAGGCATGAAGAGGTAATTACAGAATTACGCTCCAGATGAATCACTCAGGAACCATGCATTCAGCCGGGATAAAAAGTAGCATATTTAACTCTCCGGCTCATAAACTATTTCTATGGAAAAATTCATGTTTGCCCATTGCTACGTTGCTGCGTTTTCATGTAAATGTAAAAATTTCAAATTACCTGTTAATTTTACATGAATATTTTTGTTCTATCCACACAAAAAAAATATATGACAGTGTAACGCAGCACGCACACTTGTGAAGAGAATCGCGGTCTCAATATTACGAGCACTGAGTTTGTTCTCAAGTGGTCGAAGCCTGCTGTAGACTTGGAGGGTCCCCCGTCGCCCGTAGCTTCTGTGCACGGCCGTGCGAAGGTGAAGGAAAAGAGGAGAACAAGCAAGAGCACCGACCCCACGGCTCGTAAGATCCAGAGTCACGACGTCGAGAAATTCCTCCCTGCTCGCCAAGTGAGCGTGACGCCTTGGCGACGTCTACGTCGTCGTCGGACCCCGGAGCAGGTCCTCCAGGTCCGCCCAGGAGGAAGGTCTGGACGTGACCACGGAGTCGTCTCGGAGGGAGCGGAAGGCGACGAGGGGTAGGGGGGAGGCGCGCCCGACGGAATGCCAAGCCGCGGTGTGTGACCTCGGAAGGCCTCGGAGCGGCTGCCAAACCGCGGACATCCCGCGCGAACAGTCCCGGGGGGCCTCCGGCGCGGACGAGAACCGTCCGACAACTCGCGGGCACCGCATTTTGGTTCCTAACTTTACCAGCATTCAAGGAGGCACAAACATCCACCTTCCCTACTCTCCCTTTTCAGTAAGCCTTAAAATATATATATCATTTACCACGAACAAAATGAAAGAATTTGAAAGAAAACAGCAGAAAAATTGGTTCTATCCACTAGTCAAGCAACCATTTCCGCAATGTTTTGGGATTTTGCAACGTGGCATTGGCCGGTGGGAAGGGTGGTACGTGATGTCATCCACGGCACGTGTAACCCCATGTGCAGGACCCAGTCGTCTCGGGCCACGCCGATATCCGCGGCGCGAGGGTGATTACGGCGGACTTCCACATTCCGAGCACATCCTCAGGTGATGTGGGGGGGGGGGGGGGGATACGAGGAGGGAGGGTGGAGGGGCGGAGGGGTCATCCCGCGCCGCGATGGACCGACCGGCGTCCCTCGCCGATTTAATGAGGACCTTGAACCGGCTCCCTGGCGCTTTTTACGCAACTCCGGCTCGGGAAGGCCGCATACCACGAGGCGATACGGGCGTCTCCCGCAGGAGGAGACCGGTCTCCCGCTTCACTTGCGGACACCCTCTCTTCTCGCGGCATATCATTCATTTATCTGTCTTATTTTTGGGTGTGGACACCGCCTTGTACTCATAACCACAGATTATACATTACTTTTACAAATAAAAAAACATTAAATAGAAAAAACAAAGCAATTATCACTTTAAAAACGTACTAAACTAAGAAAATAACTCACACTAAAACTACGAAAAAAATTTATAATTTATTAATTTTTTTCAATATGTCCTCTTAAAAGTTTAGCTCGTTGCAAAAATAAACCGCAAGTTTTCCAGGTCTCTGTGTAGAGGAAACTTAATTAATAAAAAAATGGTTTACGCGTATAAGGCAATGTTAGGTTAAGTCGGTAAAAATTGTCACAGATTTCTACATACGTCACAATAATCAAAAGTATTAATGCATGAAAAAAAATGTTAATGAAATGGGCATATCCGGCCACGAAAAAAGGCCTTTTTTTATTTTTACTATGCTTAGTACTTGACTGCAGGTGATCTAATTGTTGGGGGAAGGCTAAAGTTGGACGCCAGACATAGTCCGGTTAAAATAGACACAAAAATAGTGATCAAATAACAAAAATTCCGAAAGAGCTGAATTTTGGTAGAGACCTTGGGTACACCAGTAGAAATAAAGTGCCAAAAGTCCCCATACATCCCATTTGTGCTAAAAACGTTATTCAGAGTCAAAGGTCAACATTTTATGTTTTTTTATTTTTTAGATTTTTCTCAAAAACTGTAAGTTTTATCAAAAATATAGCCCAGACAACAATTGTAGATTGTAAAATTATCTACAAAAATGGTCCACATGCATTTTTTCCCCCTAAGAATCACCATTCCTAAGATATCGCCATTCTAAAAGTTGAAGGACGGACGCGCCCTGCTCGAGCGGGATACTGCAGCACGCGAGGACGGGTGCAGGCTCCCCTCACCACGAACTGCCGGCTCCGGGAGATCACGATCAGGGCGGGCACTGCGCCTCAGCTCCGTCCCGCTTCGTCCTCCGCGGCTCCGCCCGAGCCCAGGGAGCGCCCAGAGTGCCGCTACGGTAGCTTCCAGAGGATTCATCACGGGGGAAAATTTTTTCTGCTCTGCCTTTACGGTAATATCTGAGCACGTGAAGGGAAGGGGAAGAAGGTTAATAGGCGAAAATGAGTTGTAAAATCAGCGGGTGGTCTGAAATGGAGGAGGATTACGAAGGTTTCGACAGTCTTACAATGACTACGTTAAAAAAGGTCGATTGTGGTTAGAGGGATTCTGAGAAAAAGAAGATGGGTGGAGAAATGTTCCTCTCTTTTACTATTCCCTGAATCATTCCGTGAATGCAGTTTTCAGAAAAAGATGAGTTAACCTCGATATTTATTCGCCACCGCTATTCACGAATATCACAAGGTGGCTTATCGAAATAGGTTATATTATGTCTAAAATAGCGTTCTAACATAACTGATCTACTACCTGACCACATTATAATATAGTAGACTACATATAGTTTCTATCTTAGAGTTTATGTTTCTCATTTCTGTAAAAAATCTTTCAATCCGTTTTGCGTACACATAAATATACTGCAGCTGCTGAATCGTTGTAGATGTCAACTGAGTGACACCTCGATTTTAAATTTTCATGATTTTGGACAAAAATTTGTAAATATCTTTTAGCTCTACTGTAGAATTCTCCTCTTCCTTTAACATTTTTCTTTCCCATTTTAGTTACCTCTGCACAAAAAAAAATCTGCAAAGAATTCTAAGTTCCAAAAGGTCATGTTCCAAATCTGTAATGCACGAAGAGGTAATAAATGCAAAAAGAATCACTAAAACCTATTGTTAATACGCCGCTTATGTGCCGGCGTCGTACTGCATCGGTTACTTCATTTGTTTCTATCAGGATGCAAACTTCAGTTGTAATTTTAGTATCTTTCAAGTTTGTTCTACGGTTACACATAAGCTTATTTTCAAAACATAGTACTGCAACCTTTCGACTCTCTTAAACTATTTCGTTTGGAAGTTGCGTCATCGACATTGAAAGTGACACAGTGCAACGCTGGACAGATGACCAGTGGTCAGCAAAATGAAAGGTGGTGGCCTTGGGAAAAGGGGGGAGGGGGGTACATGTGGAAGGCGAGTGTAGTCTGTGTCATCAAATATGACGTTTCTCGACAGTAGCATCCTGCTACTGTCGTTCTGTTAACAACGTTTGTACCTAACAAAAAAAAAGCACATGTTGCTTCGCAAACTGACATCTGTCAATTATTTTGAGAGCAGTCATGAACACATACTTTGCGAGGAAACGAAAACAAGAAAACAAAATGGTCGCAAGCGCAAGGCCCCCGAGCCGCTAGTGGGGACACGGCGAAGAAGCACCAATGCGGCAGGGACCTCGCAACTCGCTTGTTTACCCGCGTGGCGGCAGCACCTGCGCGCGTCTGGCGGCCCGGCTGTGTAGCCAACCTCCCCCCCCCCCTCCCCCCAAACCCGCACACATATACCATATACACACGGGTGGGCGTATCTGCACAGCACATTACACACGCGTCCAACATCCAACACCACAGCCGCCCGCAATATCAGCATCTCAGCTGCTGATATAAAACCACACAATAATCAATTAATAACGTTAAATCATGTTTGCTCTATATAAAAAAACAGCATTTTAAAGTTGTTTTTTTTTTTAGTTTTCATATGTTTGAATAGTTTTTATATATATATTTTTCATTATATTGATAATACAGTTTAAATACTGCACGTATCATAGATATATAGACTAATAGCACTCATGCACAAGCGTGCTTTTGTGAGCAATACGTTTCCCGAAAAAAATAAAGCTATTGTGTCGAAGATGTAAAAAAAAAATGTCGTTGTGGATGAATAAATAATGGCAGCGATCAAGTCTTGCTGGATACAAGAAGATCCCATTTAACAAATTGATTGTAAAAATACCTATATATTTATATAACACTTATAACTCAGTATAAATTTCGTGGACAACCTAAGGTGAATTTTATTTTGTTCACATAAAAAAGTTATTTTTTTTTGTATTTTCTATATCTAACAAAATTCCGAAATTACAAAATGCAAAATGCCATTTCTATAGTAAAAGCGTATGTGAAGTCACAATTTTAATTTTGTTGTTCCATGAATATTGGAAATGGTTTTTAACTACTAGTTCTTGAATTAAAAACAAATATTTATATTTCAATTTCTTAAATTAAATTTTTTAGTGAATAGTGTAGTTTCTATATCTCTATTTCTCTATGTCTATATATTCCTATCTCTATTTTTATCTTAACTTCCATTAATATATAAAACATATCTATATTTTTATCCATTTTTTTACCTGTCACAGGTCATAGGTATACAAAAACACGCGCGTATTCGAATGCAACATTTTTGTCACAATTTAAAAGCAATCGGTGAAGAACTTTCTGAGATTTAATATTTTGAACGAACGAACATTTACATTTATTTATATATATATATACATATATATATATCATATGTGTTGATTTGCAGTATTTTAGTTAGCGTGCACGCTGGTAAAGTCATGTATTTAATTTTTTTCCTTTCATATACTTTAATTAATTTTTTTATTTTAATTGTATTCATTGCTTTTAAGATATCGTTAATCCATTTATATTTGATTTTGCCATTAAAGATCAACTTTATTTTGATTATCTGATTCGTCTCGTCTTTATCTTTGTTTAAAGTATTTTTTAACACCTTGGTTTTTAGGACATCGCTTTGGTGGAACAGCGCGCTTGAGATTACGTGTGTATTTAAGGGTTATTAAATATTTATTAAGAAAGCATTCAAACACGTAGGCGCTACTCTCGGCGGGGTGTTAGGGTTGTGTTCACTGACTTCGGGAGCGAGTGGTGTGACGACCGCCATACGTTCGGAGCTGGTTTCTTCAGCACGCGCACCGACTGTACGCGAACCCCGCCCCGACGAACCCAAACCTCCCACCCCGCCGTCGCGAGACAGCGCCCCAGTCGCGGGGAAAACAATACCTCGACACGGCAGGTGCGCCTCGGCGGAACAACCACGCAACTCGTCGCAGCAGCGGTTACAGTCCATGTCTGTGCCTCGGAGGCATAGCACACTATGTCTAGAGGCAGGGGGAAATCGCGGATTCATTTCTCGTTATTCTAGGATCCAAAAGCACGCAGCTTCATACTGCTTCTGTGATTGGCCAACAGTTTACTTGAAGGACTCTTGAGTGGGTGAAATACCTTCAACCAAATAAGTGTCGAATGGCAAGCATCCCAGCTAACAGGTCTCCCAAGTCAATAAATAGTCAATGAGCAGGTGGATTTTGCCCTAGTATGTAGGAGATTTTGGAGTCCATCCTAGAGGTCATTGAAACCGTACAAGTTGACCAGTCCCTAACTATGTTATATAAACCATATTTTTCAAGAGAGCAGTTTGAATAATTTTAAATAGGGTCTCACTTATTTAATCAACCATTTCTACACAAAATATGTCAGTTTTTTGACATATCTTAGATATGGTAAACGGCGGTTAAGTTATGGTTGAAAGTGCATTATTTTTTTAAATCCGTACATAGTGTCTTACGCCTTCGAGGAACATAAATTGTAAATGTTATGAACCGTTTCATTGGAATACAGATAATACAGAATATTTCTCACGCCTTTAATCACTAGAAGCCAATGACGAACACCCAAAATCACGTTAGACCAGGAGAGAAAGAGAAATGTAGCACCAGTAAATAAACACCTGAGATTGACTTGATTTTGCATGCGTTCGTGGCTTCTGACCTGGCGCCAGGAAACAACACTAATGTTGCAGGTATCTTACTCACCAATAGGTGCATGTATTTTTCTCGATAAATCGGAACGCTCATTAGAATGCAATAGGATACGCCTGCGAGAGAATGCGTCCATTTATTCCAACAGACCAATGGGAAGCGTTTGTTACGGTTCCGCCATGAACTGCTTTTTTAAGACGATGCTACAGTGTTTCAACTCGCAGAAAGTTTCGGAATCTTTCCGCGAAAAATACATGCCCATACCAGTGAACACGTGAGTTTGACTTGCACGCATACGTTTGTGGGTAATAACCTGGTACCAGGATATAACACAAATGTATACACATTCTGGGGCCATATACTTTTCGCGAAAAGATTTTCAGACCAGTTGTGTGTTAAAACATTTTAGCATTGTCTTTGTTTCGTGGTTTGGTGGGTTTATTTCAGGTCCATGTCTAATGTCAGCTCACCAATCATGGCCATCCAGTGCGGAAGCAAACGCGTCCTGAATGGCCCGGTCAAACAGGGCAATGGCTTCTCTTGCAGGCGGTCGCCGATTTCAAGGGAACAAATCTCTAGCGCGGGCCTACCTCATTGTAGTCTAATGAGCGACCAGATTTGTTTCGCAAAAAATACATGCCCCTTTTCATTGGCATCATTTCATTCTCTCCTGGTCGAACATGCACAGAGAAAAAGGTTTGTTTGAATCAAACAAATATTTGTTTATATATGGCGAAACAAATATTTACTTGGTGGAACAAAATATTTTGTTGGTTTAACCAAACTCGGTAAGTAACAAAAATAATTTGTTACATTTAACCAAATATGCATTTGAGTTGATAAAATCATTTTGTTGGGTCAACAGAATCTTTCCTACTACGAAATATTTGTTTGAATTAACAAACTATATTTATTTCGCCATGTATAAACAAACATTTTGTTGAGGCAAACAAAACCTTTCTCTCAGTGTGATTCGGTAATACGATTGTTAGGTGTTTGTTATTAACTTCTAGTCCTTCAAGCCGTGTCAAATAACCTGCCTATCAATGACTCGGGTCATTCAGTGTACGAACATTTAAAATCTAGACTGTCACCAAATAATAACAAGAAATTTGCAGTTGTATACTGACGAGTTATTACTAGAGACATGCAAAATTCGCGGATTCATTTCGCGATAGGCTAGCATCAAAACAACTATACCTTCGTACCGCTTCTGCGATTGGCCCACATTTTATCCGGGGAACTGTGAGCCAATGGGAAACACTAAACCAAGAAAGTGTCGAATTACGGACAGCCTAGTTGAGACGTTCTCGCGTCAGTAGCCAATAAACAGGTGTCATTTCCGCGAGTATTTAAAGGACTGTGGAGTCTATCCTAGAGGTCAATGAATCCGCGAATTTTGCAGGTCTCTAGTTATTACACATGCATGGCTATCATCCGCGTGTTCAATGTTAACAATTTTACCTTCAATTTAAGAAGAAGGTTGATTATATATTATACAGGGGTTTTCGTAAATTTACGTATACTGGGTTCACTCAATTTTAATACGATTTCAAAAGAAAATTATTGGTAAATTAACAAAACATAAAAAAAACTGGTTAAGTCTGCAGTAATAACTCTTCTTTGTCCATGTTTGTTTAATTTTGTTTAGAACGAAACACACATCTCGGAAGTTTAAATACGCTGTAGTTTCTACGAAATTACGAAGAACTCTTCCTTTTTTATATAATTGAATTCTTCGTTGAAACGTCCGTAAATTTACCGTAATTTCTAACAGTGTGAAGAATTATCATTTCTGGAATTACTGGCCGCAAAGAACGACGTGGGTTGGAAGCTCCTAGGCACCCGTGGCTGTCATCGCAACGTGATGCTGCGGTGGTCTGACATCGTCCTACGCGGTGGGGAGGCGAAGGGACGACGAAACACAGTCCTGGACCGGTACGGAAACTTCCCCAAAATGTGGAAAATCCCCAACCCAGTTGGGAATCGAACCAGCGACCTCTGGCTCACAAGCTTAGAAGCTCTAACCACTGAGGCAACAGGACCAGAAACGTTCGCATAAATCCATTTGGGAGGAGGGGGTACGAAAGAACCACTTTGCCCGTTGTTTGCTTTCAAACTCTTTCCTTTTGTTGATGGGAATGAGAAGTTTTTTTTTAAAAAAAAAAAGGATTAAAGAGATGAGGAGATGTATCCCATTTTCCTCTCCCCTCCCACCCATGCTTATTCTCGTGACTAGGACAGGTAATATTCACGTGTTCAAACATCTATGATATCAAGTCCAAAATCCTGGGCATGTCATTCGTTCATTGACTTCTTACTTTAGAGTTTTATTAGCACGGTCTCCCGTAACTTGATTCTTACATAGTTGGTGGGTTCTCATTGGCTCAGACCACACAAGAAGCCCAGAGGTGAACATATTTAATTTTTTTTTATTTAGCCCACCGCGTAATGAACCGCGATCTCCGTGACATGCATCACCTTCTGAGAACCATCCCTGACAGGCTTGTCAGCGGTGTGGCTAATCAGAGAGAGGCTGAGAAAGGGCGCTGGAACGCTTTGACAACAATGCGGCGTGTCGAAGAGTTTGTAAATAATGATCACTGTGTTCACGTGTTACACTCGCTTATTTATACCAAGCCCACTTCGTCGGCCACAAGGGCGGTGGTCGCATACATGCCTACACGCCCGCCAATCAAGAGCTCCAAGCTCCGTCAGCTGAGGAACGAAACGCCTGCCAGCAGTTCGAAAGAGCTCTTTCATCAACTTACGTCGACCTTAACTTCGTGTGACGAACATCGTTCCGCCCTGTGCATTCTGCAGATCGTCTCAGTTTGAAGGTCACTCGTTGAAAAAAAATAAAAAAACCTAACCAACACCTTTTGCCAACATCTCTGAATACATTTCAGCAAAAGAGAATTAATTATCTTATTACAAGGTTAGATAATAATTCTATTAAGAAGCGACGTAGCCAATTGTGGGACCGAATAGTCTGGCCTCGCTTCCTTGCAAAAGAAACGCCTATCTTTCTGTTCATCACAAAGTTGAAACAAATACTTTTAAATAACTCTGTATTTAGTTTTTGGTTACAGGGTAACATGTCCAGTTATCAGTTAAAAAGTTTGACGAAGAGGAAAAAAAAATCACTTATTTTTTTGTTCTTTTTTGCCCGTGTTTTGACGTGCAGAGCTAATAAAGGTTAGAAATTTTGTTTCCAGCTAGTCATGGCCACGCTAGAGCATAATCTGCTGTTTCATATTAGTTATGTAGATATATATACACAGCCACATATGTATAATTACAAACTCCATAAATATTGTTATTGTACAATGGAAATATAAATTGGATGTTCGTTAGTTATGACAAAACTTACATCACCATTGACTGAAATGTTATTTATGCAAATATATATATATATATATATATATATATATATATATATATATATATATCTGTGTGTGTGTGATTGAAATAATGATTGAGATAGTAGGGTATCGAGAGCAGACTTTGCCACTATGTGCTATCTAATATTATATTAATTACGTATTTTTTTTTTGTAAAAAAACTGTTTTACTGTCGTTCGAAGTACTTTCATGCAGCGTTAAGTCAACTGCAGGAATGGATAAGGCCGTAATATTATAATTTCTTGCTTCTATTATTTTGTTTGTACATAATTTTGAATAAATGTACAACAGTCATATTTAATTTTATTTATAAAATATTTTTTTTACTAAACAGGTTTTAACTAATATAAACTTAAATGAAAAATTATTATGTTAGTCCTAGCATATACTGAAAGCATAATATCATTGTGTTATACAGTCTTGGGTTAACCGTTCTTACATATGTAGCCTTCGTCTTGAAACTATCTATCATTAGTGCATCATTCATTAAATCGATAAAAAAAAATTTTTCCCCCATAACCATATAGACCTGAGATTTTCAGGATTTTGGAAAACGTAATTTTTATGAATTTATGAATGATATATTACAAATAAAGAGTTTCAAGATGAAGGCTACATACGAACGGTTAATCCAAAGCTATATAACACACGATTTCATGTCTTCAGAACATTACACGGCTGATATTAATTTCATAAGAAACATTAAATATGGCTATGTTATGAATTTATTTAAAAACCACGTGCAAAACATGAAATATCAGAAGCAATATTAAGAGTGAATAATGGCTGGAAGCCTTAACTTTGCAATGAAAACTTTGAAAAAAATTTAGTGTTAAAATTTAATTAAATGTCGATACTTAGGTGGATCATATTAGGCTTGTAGATTCATTAAAAACAAATACGTTGTTGGCGCAACAATTGATTGTGCGAGTGAGCTGTCTAGCTTCCGTTTGCAACACCCAGTTTCTCGCATGGCGGGATTTGGTGAGTGTAATCCTTCCCATGTTAATAACTGAAGTCAAAATCAGAAAAACTCGTTACCCCATATCCTATGTGAATAGCAATATATACCATTTTTGATTATGATTAAGTTTAACGCTAATTCCTTGCAGATTTGTTGCTATCATGCTTGATAAAAATAACGCACTACGTGATGGCATTCTTGAGAATATTTCTAACGAGTTCCTTTCAGTTATCAAACAAACCTAGAGCATATTAACCATAATCAAATATGGTAATACGACAATACGGGAAATTCTGTGGCCAAATCGCATTGGCGAAGCGCGAGTCACTTTACTGCATTGCTTTATAGCTATTTTATACACTCCACGCCGCTAGATGTCACCACTGTAACTAGTCTCACGCACTTTTCAACACTATTGTACCAAAACGTAAGTACATTCCACGCCACCAGGTTCGCGCATCATTGACCTCGCGTATTTCTTACCAGTTCCCATATATTTCCGTATTACAATATTTGCCTTTGTACAACAATGGTTTGTTTTGCCAGTTGGCGTCAACTCCAGAACAGACAGCAGCTCCACAGACTAACACGTCCACAGTTTCTCGTCGGCTAACGCGGGGAGCGAGGGTTTGGACCAAGCGGACGTCAGGACACGGGGGGTCGTTACCACAACGCCGAAATACCACAACGCCGAACGTACAATAACGCCGAATACCATAACGCCGAATACCATAACGCCGAATACCAAATTGACCGCAACGCCGACAGCTAGAAAACTGCTGTGTACCACAACGCCGAAATACAGTAACGCCGAAAAATGTTGCTGCGGGGAGGGGGGGGCCACAGGAGCAAAATGAAAAATAACTGAATGAATTTGTGTGCTAACCTTACCTAACTTAACCTTTGTGGCAGTCCTACAATGACATTTTTCGGCGTTAATGTATTTCGGCGTTGTGGTAATTCGGCGTTGTGGTACACAGCAATTTTCTAGCTGTCGGCGTTGTAGTTAATTTGGTTTTCGGCGTTATTGTACGTTCGGCGTTGTGGTGCGTCCCCTTTCCCGACCACGAGGTCGTGCTCGTGTTCGGCCCGTGTTCGTTGCCATGGCGACCCTCGACCCTCGGCGGCCGCCGCGGGACCACCCAGAAGGGTACCTCCCTGCCCGCCGGTGCCGTCTGGGCGGCTCCGCAGGGCCGGGTTTACAAACCACGCGGTGGACGCAACCGACGCAAGAAAATCACGGTCGTTTAAAAAGCACGCAAATCGGTCACCAACCTCAAGACTTGAAATTGTAAAACAGTACGAGAAAAAAAATTCTTCATGAAAACTTACGAAACAGTGAATAATTGATGTAAAAACGTTATTTTCGTTCACTGTACGAAATTGTAACAAATGTACATAATAAAAATAACGGCGTTGCCTGACAATCACGATGTAATTTCACGAACTCTTCACTTTAAATATGGACGGCGGAAACGCCTAGCGAAAAGTAAAGAATTTGAAAGTTGGCCGAGGCTTGCGTCGCGTTTTTTTTATGTCTTGCGTAGTTTATGAGCAGGTATTTGGAAACATCGTTATTGAAAATTTTGCGTCTTGCGTTCTCGCGTCATTTATGAACCCGACTTGAAACCTCTCCCCCTACGGCCAGACCCCTCCCACTCTCGTCCTCTTGACCCCCTACCTTTCCCCCACCTACATAAACTAGCAAAAAACTCATCGGGGTCGTAATAATGACCGTCCACGAGATCGTGGGACGATCGTATCACTTCCCCCCGAGACGCGACGGCGACGTTTAGTTACCCGGGATCTTCCCTCACGAGTCCTTGTTTTATTAGACACGTTTCTAGGAACAGCCGCAACGATCGAGGAAATAACTGTTCGCTCCGCCATTTTCTTTTTTCTTTCTTTTTTTTTTTTTTTTTTGCTCGCGCCGAGAGTTACCGCGACAACTTCTTTCTTCCCGCCATGGAATACAACGCATTCACGCCAACACGTTCTTGGCCAATACTATTGACTATAGCGCGCCTCATCCTTAGATTGCAGTGTGCATTTACTCTCTCTCTCTCTCTCCCCCTACAATGCACGAAATTTTGCCAGTAGCAATGTCTTTGTTTCGATGTGCTGTGCAGCAGAGAGCACAACAGTTTTTGACAAAACTTTGTAAAGTAATAGAAATTATTAAAAACTATAACTGAAAATTTGTATTTTGAAAAGTAAAATTTGGAATGAGAATTTTGGAATTCTGTTTTCCTGTGGTATTGCTTCAAGAGCATCGTATTATAATATTCAATTTGTATTTCTAAGGAGTCGACTTTTTTGATCAAATTAATTTAATATTAAAGATTTCTGCTCTTTTGAGCACAGCAATTAATTTAACGGAATGCTTTGTTACTAATAGTGACTGACTGCTACAAATAGTTTCGCCTGTAATTGTATCAAGAGATGAATATTTTTTTTTGTCAGAATGATTAGAAATGTACATAATAATACTGATCTTAGACGCTAATTTATGGTATTGGGCAATCAAAAAAGATTTAAATTAATATATATATATATATTACAATTATTTTAGTGAAAGACAGTATATAAAATACGTTTTTTAATGCCAACAAGCCGGGTGGTGTAAATCTGGCAACAGCGGTCGCCGTTCTCTCTGCACTGCCACCTAAGCGCGAGACATACACTATCCTCACTGATCACAGCACGAAATTCATGTCAAACGCGAAGGTATTTATGTTATTTACAGACTTTATAGTTTAGATGCGTCCGAACAAACATTTTTAACGGTTTGCCTTGAAACACGAGACGAGACAGCAACTCCCAGTTACGACCTTCCACGCGGATCGGTGAAGATGGTTCAGGATCATGTTGCGTCGATTCGACCGGAATGGTTTACGAGCGAAAACGACCAAGCAATCTGTCCCCGACCAACCAGCGCATCCGCTTCGGGCAAAACTCGCCGACTGCTTGGAAGAACCCACGCCCATGTTAACTAAAACAGTGGAATGCTGCAAACGGCACATGCAGTGCACATATAGCCTGGCTCATGTAGTTCTTCTCAAGTTTGACAGTTATCAAAAGTAGAACTAGCGGTCTAACCATCTTTATACCAGTATTGTTCCGTCAACAGTGTCTGTAAATAAAACAACGTGCGTTGCTCTGGAAGTTACTGTTGGGAACTGGGCACCACTAACATGAGAACTGTGAAATTAGAGACAAGTTACATGACACAAGACTACACAGAAAAATATTTTCTGTGCTTTTTACAAAAGATTCCTTTGGAAACCAGTTGACAAGAAATAGTTTGTAATACTGCAAGAAATATATTTTAACTTGTAGAACACACGGCTATGGTTATTTTTGTATATATAAAATACGTTGTTTGAGATAATATTGAATATTTCTTAAGAAAATTGGCTCCTAATTTTATATTTTAATTGATGCTTCACTCAAGCATTATTTTTCTAAACCGTGGAAAATATAATCGAATATTAATGAACTTGACTATTTTGTTATATCATTCTTATGTGCGCAGTTAATACTCGAAAGCTATGCAGGGAACACTATTTTGAAGCGATACAGTCGTTTTCATTTAAGTGTACAAATTTGAAAAGATCTGTAATTTTAAATGATTATTTCTGTTAGATTTACAACGAAACTTTACAGTGTATAGTAACCCGTTTGTAAAAAGTCCGTGATTAGTTCCAGGCAACTCACCCCTAGAGGTCACTTGTGGGTTTAGCTTCTGAATTTATTCGGTTTACCTGAGTTAGTGGACATTGATATTGGCCGTTAAGGAGAATAATCACTGCCATCCCCCCCCCCCTAATTTTAAGCCACAACTTGCAGAACAGCTTTCATATTAGTAGGATCATATATATTTTTCTCAAAAATATTTCCAGACCAGTTGTGCGTTAACACTTTGTAGCATAATCTGTGTTTCGTGGTTGGCTGGGTTTATTTCAGGTACGTGTCTACTGTCAGCACACTAGTCATAGCCATCCAGTGCGGAAGCAAATGCGCCGTAAAAGACCCAGCCAATATGGCAATGGCTCTTCTTGCTTACGGCCGCCAATCACAAGGGAACGATCGCTAGCGGAGTAACACTTAACAAAACATCTGATGTACTAAAAGCGCTGAGGAAAAAAAATAAGAAAAAAAATACAACACAACCGTTCTGTAATAGGTAGAAACCAAAATTTTGTACCAGCAACAGAACGCTATGTACGCAAAACATTATAAACCATAGTCTATTATTGTTACATGTGTTTCTTCAACGACTTGGTTCCTACAACCATACCTTTCTCTCGATGTGTTTGTTTGTTATAACAGTACATCCGTTGTCTATATTAAGACTGCATTAAAAATAACTCCTTACGTCAGACCAACAGTGGTGGGCGGTTATGCCTAAGGATAACAGAGCCCTGAAAGGACACTGCTCAAGTCGCCTACGTCCACTGGGTAGAGTGGAGGCAGTATGAACATTTCCTCCATCTCTCTCCAACCCACGTTTATAGCTCGTGGAAGCGTTTCTCTCTTCGTCTCGCCGCAGCGAATTCATAATGCAGCGACTTCAACGATTTACCTCAGAAACAACACAATCAATGCGCTATCTTTCCGAATTGCTGTGTTCTCGTATGGACGCATGCTGACTGCATAGAAAAAAAATAAGTTATGAGCCTCCAGACCTGTGCAGACTGTGCGCTAAAAGAACTGTCCAAAAACTGTCTCATTGCATCAGCATGGGGCACACTGCGTAGATTATGAAACTTTAAATCGCATCATCCGTCCAAATTTTAAAGACGAGTATAATTAAAATGTTCTTAAATATTCATAAAATTTCCATTGTGTTTTGGTATAAAACTATTACGATTTTTTCGGCAGAGTGTGGATTGCACAGTAATAAGTAAACATAAACGGATGTTGACATGAGATGACTACCTATTTAACATATTAAAATTAAATTTTTACTAAAATATAGCGCTACAGGCCCCTAAAAAAAAAGCCACAATGATGCATGAAATAACGCGATGAACTCATTCTTTCACGAAAGGCTACATCGGCTGACATAAATGTAAAGATGCTGACATAAATGGCTGACAGCCTTTATTGTCACGACTCCTTCAGGCTGAAGGCTCCTTTAAGGAGGAGGAATTCGGAAACCGCCTGTCTGTTTCAATGTTTCGCCAGTTGGAGGAGGTTCATGACAGGCTAAGTCGAAGTTGAAATTTTGCGGCCGTTGCTTGGCGCGAACGAACGTTTGGAAAGTAGATTCCAAAAATTAGTTCAGATTATCCGAGAAGCCACCTGCGCCTTTCACGTTCGCTGTCGATAGAAGACTGCGCGGAGCCACTACTGCAACAACAACAACTACAAAAACACAAGAAGGCTAGCGATTGGTCCTCGAAGGGAGCTCTCTTCATCTCTCTCTCTCTCTTTCTCCCTCCCTTTGTCACGTGTCATCGCGTTCCTTTTTGAGCGAGTACCTTGACCAGCCGGGCCCCCAAGGTCCGCTCAAGGTCCCTCAACGCTCCAGGGTTGTGGAGTGTACAAGGAGGTTGGACGAGGGCGGGAGGGCACACAGCGGTCCGCTAGACCAGACCCGAGTTCGTGCGTCCCGACGTCACTCGACCGCAACCGATGTCTCTCCGGCTCCCCTTCCCCTCATCAACAGTTGCAGCATGAGCCAGCTTGCGTCGGCGGGGTCGGCATGGACGCATCACACCCAGGCCCTGGCCAGCACAAGCTATTTGAAACTAACTGTACATATTTAATTACTTCCAAGGAGGAAAGCGCCTCAAATAAACGAAACGTTCTTTATGAGGCCCTGTCACACTGTCAGACTTTCGCTTCTAACACGTTACAATATGTTTGGTTCAATAATATTAGGGGTTTATGGAAGTCTCCAAAAATATCACTAGCGCAGCCTTTTTTTTTGTTTGGAACGTTTGGTGACTTGAGTTTCCAACAAATATTTCTCATATAGGACAGGTTCTAAAATATGTTGGATGTTGGACGGAGTCAGCCAATAAGAATAGTGCACAACGAAAACGGAAATGTCATCCGTTTCTGTCTCAACGTAATGTTGCGTGTGTAATGTACTATATAAATTATTGTGTAAGCGAATTAGGTTCAAACTAAAGTTAAGTTCAATCCTAATTAAAGTTCAGGTGAACTCTAATATAATGGTGTACGGTTTATTATGTTGTCAGAATATGCCTTGTAAAAGTAATATTTAAAGCAAAGGACTTAATTAGGTTTTCAGAAAATATCTTGTACAAATAATATTTAAAGCAAAGGCCTTTTAAGTAATTTGTATTAAATTTTATATTTGCAGGTGCGTAATTACGTATTATTTTGTGTTCACAGAAAAGTCAGTCGTTCATGAGTACATCTGTACTACGAGACCATATGTATGAACCAGAGAACATGTACAATGTTTATGTTTGTCTCAAATATAGTTTGAAAATAAAACAATTTACGCATAGCACTTCTCTCGCTCGTTATTAAAAACCACCGTCTAGTGTTGCACTTCCCGGAGTACCGCACTGGGCATGAGTATCTTCAAAATGATGAAGAACACATGGACTACGAAGAGGTTATAAAGGTTAATAAATGAACTAAAATCATTGCAAGTTCTAAAATTCCATTCAGAACTGTAATACGTTAAGTAAATCTCAAAACGATTGAAATGAAAAAAGTTTCAGATATATCAGTTTAAAAAGAAACTTAAAATGGCACGTTATATATATAATATAATATATGAGGTTATCTGTTCAACTTCATTTCGCGAAGAAAATTGGTAGCCATTTGTCTTCCAACTTAAGCCTATCCCTTCTAAATGTATTGTCACATATATTTAGATACGAAAATTTTACAGTGTGACGGGGCCTTCAACAACCCACCATAATTTGAATTCTTACCTCTCTGTCCCGTTTTTAACAAGGTAAGTATGCACGTAGCCGGAGAAGACCGTTATACTTCGACTAAACACGTTTTTCAAGGATTCATTCGCAATACAAAATAATTCCAGTGAATAAACTTTTAAAGTAAGAAAAATGAGTGTCCAGAAAATTAATGACGATATCCGCCAATGAACGAACATCCCCGAATAATCTGTAAGCAGTGTTCTTTCCTAAAACCCGAGCGAATTATTTTAAACAGTGGATAGTACCGAGATGGTGACTTTCAACGAAAATATTTGTGCCAACGTAGTCTGCAATACGCTGTAATTTCTGCCTACTCTTATGGTTGGAAGAAATGTACTTTCCATAGCCTGTTTATTTTAGAGTAATAATGATAGTTTTATTGCCCTAACGAAAAAAAAAACTGTGCTAGGTTCACGTAGTGCGAAAAATTAAACGTGACAATCAGAATAGGTTGTTTTTTTTGGTTGTTTAATCTGTACGTTCTGTATTGAAATATGAGTTTTGTCATTCAAGTGAGTAACTAGCTTCGTTCGCCAATCACAGCCCGCCACGAAACCAATAATTCAAATTTTCCCGCTATAATTAAGCTGTAGATAAAGTGTATAATCGCTGATCCGAACTAACTTTCTCACCAAATTACTTACCCTCGTTGCACTTCAGTGCCTGTATTGAAACCCCGGATGTATTTATATACCTACGGTTAAACTAAGTTTAACTGTTAAATTTTTTTATCAACTGTGATGATGTAACAAGGTTATATATAACATTAGTTATGAGCATCCGGACATATACGAACATAGTCTTTGAAAAAAAAAGTTGTTTTGTAACACACTTGCAAACACATTCATGTGCTTAAAAAAACGCTTACGTCTTATCAACAAGAATTTTAATCTGCCCCAAGAGAGACTTCGTGGGTGGAAACAAAAACTTAAGTAAATAACCAGTGCTGAATTGTAGCTCAGCGATAAGGTGTGTTTGCGAGCTTGGTCACGTAACTGCCTCTAATCAAAACTACTCAAATTAATTTGTTGCACATGTTCGCGTATTCTGACCCCGCGAATGACCTTCTTCAAGGCTGCGAGCGCATTCCGTTCGTGTTCAAACGACGTGAGCCAGACAAAGAAAAAATATTTTTTTTTCACCGCGTACATTAACACTCATAACAACCACAATTTTTAAATACAAGTTTGAAATCTTAACGAACAAAATGGAAGGAATAAATGTATATAACTTAATAATACTCTGACATTAACTGAATGAAAGAAAATGCACAACTTAAACCGGTGGGTCTAGCAGCATGAAATATTGCACTAAGTTCCTTATACAACGCAGGTGGAGCAATGAAAAAAGGATTTTTGAAAATACCATACCTAAAGAGAAAAAAAAAAAAAGATGGTAAAGTTTGTATGAATAAACATTTGTTTTTAAGTTACGATTGTGAAATTTTGGAAATATACTCTTGAAAATAAATAAAATAACACGTGTTTCATTATTATTTTTACAATGTATTTCGTAAGAAGAAAAAAAGGGGGTAAGGTCGTAGGTATTTAAGATCAAAATACCTTTCTTTGGTCGAAAATCCTTATGGCACGAATTTTTCATCGTTTATGCATCCTTCATCCCCACGGCAAACGGCTATCGCATGTTGATGCATTTTTCGTCTCGGATAAAATTTTTCGGAGGCGTTAAAGTTGAATACTGCTTGTTGTTCAACTAAATGTCCTACACAATTGAAATTCAACAGAGAAGTTCTTTACATTACATAGCCATCAACTGACAGCGAAGTTTACCGAAAATAACTCCCAAGCGTGATTTAGCCCGGAAAAAGCAGGGTACTTCAGCTAGTTCGATGTAAATTACTGGTTCGACAAATCACTGACATTGTGTAACAACTTCAGCCAAGTACAAAATTATTATTAAAATTAGAAAAAAAAAAGGCATTTCTTGAAACAATCCTGTTCCAAGAATAATTGAGTGTCTAAGTATTTTCAACAATTAAAATTAAAAAAAAAAAACATTAGAAACTGGGCAATTACTAGAAAGACGTACAACAAGCATTCAAAATTATCCTAAGCACAAGTACAAATAAAATTACAAGCACAAGTAACGTAGCATTTGTACTCCGTTACTTTTGTACCTAAAAAAAAAAAAACACAAAAAAAAAGAAGAAGAAGAAGAAGAAGAAGAAGCCCAAATAACCACCAGGAAAAGTGTTACTGGCCGAAATTTCTATGAAGAGCTACATTTATTCAAGAGCGTCTTCACAAACCCTCCTTTATCCGTAAATTGTAAATAGTGGATACATTATTATTATGTGGATTCGAATTTTCTTCGAAGAAAGCTAGACGTTCCGGAATTTCAAAAGTGAAAGAAACCGTTGCAAAGGCCTTTAAACTCTTCACCTCAAGGCCGTATTTTCGCCTTTCGCAGGGGATGGAGTTTTTTTTTTGTTTATGGAAACCATCTCCGGCTTCTAGATGCACTTTTATTTCCTGGCTCGCTCGACCGTGACGGCCACAACTACTGCTCGCGGGGCCGTGACAAAGCCGCGCTTGTCACGTCTCCGCACTATCGCGTGGGACGTCATGGCAGTAATCAGTCCCTCCTACCTCCCCCGCCCCCTCCTCCGACACACGTACCCATTCCTCGCACAATCGCCGCGCCCACGACATGCAGCGCTTGCAGTCGGCCGCTTCTATAGGCCACCAGCCCCTCGACCTTGACCGCCCGCGAGGTCACTCAACCCTTCCCCCGTCGGCCGTGCGACCTACCTTCGGGACAGCCAAGGTCGCGATGCGCCGGAGACACAGACCATACTGCAGTCCGTTGGCCACGTCTGCATAATTACGTGGTAAGTGTGTGTGTGTGGACCCATTTTTCTTCTTCAGATAATTGTTGCGCCCGAAACATTGGCTGAAGAGTAGTGTTTGCAGTGTGTAAACAGTTTCAAATTACTATTTTTTTTAGTGAAAGTGTTTTTTTAACGACGGAATTTCTATTTCATACTTCCTCACCATCATCTGACGTTATCAAGCACCATTTCTGCAATGTTTTGAGCGGTACAATATGGCGATGGCGAGTTTAGAATGTGACTTCAACTACTTCACAGCATGCCGTCTCCTGGCAATTCCTAACTCAATGGTTTGACGATTAGAATACAGTATGGAATAAATGGCAAACACTGATGCCAGTTTGATACTACTCGCGTGGTTAAAATTAAAAGTCTTATTTTGCGTACCATCGTTAATGATAATATTTAATATATTCTTTAACTATACCATTTCTTGATTTTACTAAGTCCATAAAATAACGTCCACTGACATTTAAACAGTTGACATTCTGACAGAAAAAAATAATTAAATGCCAAACACCTGCTATTATTTTACAGGAGAAATTATTTGTAACAATCACTATTAATATCAAATCATTCTATGAAAGTATGTGCAATGCTGAAAAGAGCCAAACTTCTTAAAATTTAATTATATAAACAAAATATTAACAAAAACCGATTGAAACCATGATGGTCTTTTTCAATTACATCTCCTCAGAAAAAAATAATAATAACCAGGGAAATTATCAGGATATGCCCTGGATGAAATACACCAGGAAAATGTATTTACATAATTCTCATTACAATTTCTACCTTACAAAATACAATTTTCTCCGCTACATTAAACAAATTTTCATTAAATTACAAATGTGTCGGAAACTTTTTCAATCTATGGCGCGTATCTAGCAACAGAGCAACCTAAAACAAGGACAGCGATAATAGCATGAATCGTGCATTGGAAAGATAGTAAATGCCCATTTAAATGCACATCGCGAACTATGGATAAGATGCGCTATAGGGACCTGCCAGACTCGCATTGTGATTTGGTGACAGACTAGACTGCAAATGTTCGTACACTCAATGAACCTGTCTCACTGGAGCACGGGTTATTTTACACGCCTTGAAGGACTAGAAGCCAATAACAAAACGCCTAAAATTAATATTACCGAGTAATGCGCGGTCAGGTGAGAAAGTGGTAGAAGTACAATGAACACCTGAGATTGACTTGACTTTGCATGCGTTTGTGGATTCAAACTCGACGCCATAAAAAAGGCGAATTTTACAAGGCTCTAACCTTTGCGTGCGCATGAAATTTTTTTTGCAAATATTTAAACAAAAAAGGTGCTTTATTTATAAAACAGCATTAAGTTGATTCCGCGCGTATTCTAATCCTTGTAAATACGAAGTTTTTACAGCGCACAGTTCATAACTCTTTAAGCACTCAGCTACAGTTATTTGAAAATTATAAAAAATCTTATTGGAGTCCATGAAGCAAACGATCGCTGGTGAATCTGATGCGATATTGCCTCTAAGCCTAATGTGTAGAGACCGGAAAAATTCGCGAATTCATTTCGCGATAGGCTAAAATACAAATAGTTATACCTCAATGTTGCCTCTGCTATTGGCTCGCAACTCACCTGGATGACTTTGGGCCAATTAGTAACATCAAACCAAAGCTTTATCGAATCACAGGCTGCTACGTTGGGACGTCTCACAAGACAGCAGCTAATGAGTGGGTGACATTTGACCGAGTGTACGTATAACTATGGAGTTCATCATACAGGGCATTGAAACCGCGAATTTTTCCGGTCCCTACTAATGTGTTTTATAACACCTTTACGCAGGGGATTTAAAGTGGTTAACTTGAAATTTTTTAGGAAGGTTCTATGCACAAAAATTATCCTTTATTTTTTACGTATACGAATAGTTAGCTTTATATCAATTTTGCGTAACTAATTCTTTACCAACTGAAGGCGAACCATATCCGTAGTTATAAAATCCGCGAAATAAATACATTCCTTTTATAGGAAAAAGAGAACGAAAACATGAAACATTTAGCAAAGCGGTTCAAGCACTTAAAAAAAATAATAATAATTTTGTTTCGCTCTCCCGATAACTTGATAAATGCAACGCGCTGTTATCGATGACAGATTCAATTTTCGCGGCAGCCGAAGTCGATAAATCTACCGCAACATCGATACGTCGAGATGGTCCTACCGCAGGAGATTACATAGCCTACGTCTCGGCGTATTTCGCTTCGTGCGTGTCAGAGGTCCCCTGCGCCCAGCTGTGCCGGCTGCCGTAAGCTTTTCAAGTGCTCCACGTCCTCTTATTTATCGCTACTCTCCCCGCCAAATAAAATAAAAAATTTATCAGAGTTTCAAAGGCAAAATAAAAAATGAATGAGGCAATTAAAACCCTCTTCTTTTTCCTTGCCCCCTCCGGCGTTTGCCATTTGCTGCAAGTGGCCGTGCGCAGACATGCTTGCCACGATGACTATTCGTATACCGCTACCGTGCTGTAGAGTGCAACATAACGCGTACATACAACTATTATTTCGTGTCACTTATCGTCGTACAAGGCGCTGAATACTAAATAAAAAGGCCGAGGTAAGCTTACAATGAAAAAATAAAAGAGATACACGTTGCGTTTGTTTAAACGCTGGTTATTTGATCTCAGTAAAATCTCGACAGAAAAATGAGGCATGAAAACTACGAAAAATACTTTCAAATTCCTAGCAGATAAATTGATTACGGTATTATTTTACTCTCAAATTAGTCACCTGAAAAAAAATTAGAACCATAAGTTTGAAGACACTTCAGAAAACTTTGTTAGGTTGGTAATCGTGACTGTAGGTTTTAAGGCAGAATTAGAAATTATCTGTTTTCATAACGTGCATTACAATTTACAATCCAATTTATAATTACAATAAATAATAAAAATATTATATGAACATTGAGATACAAGCAAGATTGTTTTGTCCACATATTTTTCCGCAGAAAAATTATACAAAAGTTTTAATTTTTTTAGAACCGATAACATTTCTTAATCTGAAAAAAGAATGAAGATTTACAAAAAATTGAATTTATAAAAATACGTTTTAATGACTACAATAGTACAAAAATGTCTTAAAAAATATATATATATATATATATATATATATATATATATATATATATTGCACCTAATGTTTTAGGAAAGGAACTTATTTATGCATACTTCGAAATGGTCAAAACTATCTATGCGTACGTACTATATACTGAAGGAGGGCAACAAATCACGACGACGCTCAAATTTCGGTCGAATACTTTGATCAGGCCTAACTCATAGTTATTTGTGTTACTAAAAAAAATAAGGAGAATCAAAGAGGAGTATTCACTCAATGAAACTTGCTACAGAGTTTGAGTAATAGACTATAATACTCTTATGGGCTGTCTGAACTTCGCGTTTTAGCTGGAGGTGGTAAAATCTGCCCTGGACTGACCGGTTTCACATTCGAGAGTGACACACTTCCCAAACACCACATCGGAACTCAGGTCCAACAGCAATTGCCTCGGGCAGACCGGCGAAAACGCAAGGGAAGAAAGACGCGAGATCACACGACCCTGGTGGTCTGTTTACCCCTCGGCCATTGTGTGGCATCCTGTACGAAACAAAAAAAAACGGGTTTAATTACAGCTCGTCCCGTTGGGATAAGCAGTTCGCACGTAATGAAGAGTCTTCGTTCGCAGCATCATTATCCGCGTACACACACATATCTCCCCCCCCCCCCCTCACCACCTTGTACAACTGCTAATTACTAGTGGAAATGGAATGAGACGCACTGACGTACGTTTAGCAGACAGACGTTACGGTCGAGGTAATTAGTGCGGTCGTTGAAGTGTCTAATCGACTGCCAAGGGGCACTAAGGAAAAAAAAAAAGCCAAAGTTACGTTGACGAAACAGTTCTTTTGTAACTTGCACATATCTAAATACGTAAAGATATTAGGCGACCCGAAAATCAAGTAAAACCTCACCATTTATTTATCAGCAAAAAAAGTTCAACTAAAGTTAGAGAGATATTTCAACTCGTTATATTAAGTACACATATATTTGAACAGGTAGTTACCGCAAAATAAAAACCAAATTTGGGTACCTCATTTTTTTCTTTGTAATATCCTAGCACTACTTATTGTGAAAATATTTTATGCCGATAAACGTGCAGTCCTCGAGATAGAAGAACATAGCAGAAAACTACAAAGATTTACTCCTTTACAAAAATAAACATTGTTTCTATTGGGTTTGATAGTAATAACTTGCATTAAATATAATACTTCATTAGAGTTGTAAGGTGTTTTAGTTTATAGTTAATGCACTATTTCAGGAAACTTAATACGCTTTCCAATTTATTCTCTTTATCGGTTAACTATAACAACGGTAAAAGTCGATCCCGAAATAATTAATTCCTGAGAAACTAGACCAGTCGAGGACATAACACTTGTCGCGCTCATACATTTAAGATACGATACAGACCGTGAACGAACGATTCTTTTATGAGAACTTTACTTGCTTTAAATAATTATTTTAGACACACGCCACTGGTACACTAGGCGCAATATAACTCCGAGCTTGAGCTACGTCACACATGAGGAGTGTTGACTGCAACACGTGTGGGGGGTCGGGTGGATGAGGAGGGGGTATAAGCAGATACGGCGACCTTGAACAGCAGGTAGAGAAAAGCAGAAAACATTGACCACTTACCACTGACGTTCCAAGCACTACCTCAGTTCTTCAACGCCGCACTGACTGTTCCATCCGAAGAGTCTGATGTGTAAACGTCACTGCTGTCACTGTTTGCATCACTTAACTGAACAATCGCTTTATCAATTTCAATGTCAAAACGCACATCCTTATCCCAGTATTCGTTCTCGAGTGTCTTGACGTGATTGCAAATCGGTATCCAATCTTCTGGACCCATTCGGTTAAATATTTCCTCGCAAAGTTTTTTTACATTTGCCAAATTGCAAGTAACATTTCTTGAAGCGACTTCTCCTTTAACTTTAGCCCGTATGCTATCGGATTCAAATCCGGATGATAAGGGGGCAGACGAAGTAATGTGTGGCCACTATTTACCAATAGTCTGTCTGCCGAGTACTGCACTTGCGAAGGTTTGTGCTTCTTTATGAGGTTATACAAGTTTGGTTTGAGCATGTCGCTAGTAAAGGAAATATTCTCCTTACTTAACCACTGCTGCATTTCCTTTTGTCGAGTTGGAGGTAGGCGTTTTATTTATTTTTACATTGTGATAGGGAGCATTATCTATCACAACACTGTTTGGTGGAAGATTTTGTATTAATTGTTCGGTGAGCCATTTTTCATATTGTTTGTACAGTCGTGCGAGACACATCCGTCGCATTAGCTGTTCTCAGCTCATTGGCGTGCGCACGGTAGGTGCCACAGGTGCCTTGGCACCACCATTAGGGTTAACGTTATTTTGTTTTTTACAAGCACAAATAATACATACTTACAAAAATCCGTATTATTTCCAAAAAAAAAATATGTTTTCCAATCGTGTCGAGTTACAGATATGTGCTCATAACACTATCAGTATATCAATTATCAATCGAACCAACTATACACACGGAATCAAGCCAGTTGCAATTACTTGTGTTGTACACGCGGGCCGCGGCTACGAAACTTCTGAAATGTAAATACTTCTCATCAGGGGCACAACAACAGGGGGGGGGGGGGGGCAAGGGTATTTTGCCCCCCCCTCTGAAACCTTGAAGTGGAGGCAAACGGGAGCAAAGAAAGTGCCGTGTAATCAATTTTTAGATAATAAAACTGCTTAAATAGCACCATTTTCCACCTTTAAATACAAATTTTCCCGGGGGAGGACCCCCGGACGCCCCACTTCAATAGGGGGGGATCGATGATTCTTTATAAAAAGGTATATTGCCCCCCCCCTTTGGAAATTTAGTTGTTGCGCTCCTGCTTCTCATAGTTCTCCTCGAATTACATAGAATGCGCGTTCGATGTCCACTGTTCACTCCACTCGGCAGGCGCACGGAATAATAGCCGCCGTCCGCCAGGGTTTATTTTTAAAAAGAGAGAGAGGTTAGTTAGTTAAAAGGATAGGCTTACTCGATGACTTATATGCAGTCGCCGACAAAATTTTTTTGTTGTATTCCAAAAGTTAAAACTTTTGCCCACTCTTATTTGTGTATTTTTATTATTTTAATATTTTACATATTTTAGGTATATTACAAAAACTCCCTTCATTTGTTGATTTTAAAACTTAACATTTGAGAATGTTTTTTCTAGCATTTATTTGGCGTCTTCAGAAAACATATAAGTACGGTTTTTCATAGCAAACCAGCATGAATTCCGTGCAAACAATTTGTACAATTTACTTTATGGCTCAACAAAGCTTAAAATTGTAAATAGTTTAGTAGTTTTCTTGGTGATTATAACGTTCAAAGCCATAATTTGTCATAAAAAATGTTAAAATTTTTACATCTGTGTATTTAATGTTTTTGTCGGAAACACCTTAAATAGCACCATTTTGCGCTTTCAAATCCAAATTTTTCCGGGGGAGGACCCCCCGAACTCCCCGCTTTAGGCTCGGGGTCCGTGAATGACAGAGCTGTTGTGTAATCTGGCACCACCAATACTGAAGTCCTGCGCACGCCTATGTCTCAGCTGTGCTTTCTCTAGTGAAATGGAGGGTTCCTGCAATCGCGCTTCATTTTCCATAAACTGCAGAACGTTATAGACGATTTCCCGCGCCTGCGAGTGCAGTTTTTTACTCTTAACTTTTGACAACACTGGAGGCATTTTATGTATAAAGTTGTACTTTACTGAAGTAATGCACTACATATGTAACACTGGCTCTGAACAAAAGTGATACACTACATGCATACAAACCTCAGATCCAAACTGTAAACGAAAACGTTTAGTAAGTACCAACATATTCGTCGGATTTCACCGAAGGACTAAGTTTTCACTCTGTGCAGTAGCGTGTAGCCCCTGTTATCAAGTTACGCATTATCTCTCACTGCCGCGCCACGTCTGCCTTCTCCAGTGTCGGGACTCACATACACACAACGATTTTCTAACCGTCACCCAGGCTCGGAGTTATGTTGCGTCAAGTGTAATGAGCACTGTATGTCATAGATAAACCCCAAAGAACGGGCAAAGAAAGTGAATACACACACACAAAACAAGCTAAAATCAGCCTATATTGTTAAACGTATACACAGCACAGAGATTTCAGTGGAAGGAATTAGAACAATATCATAGCAATGAGGAACACAGTCGAGTGACAATAACGAGACAGTTGCAACAAAAACAGTATATTCAGTCCAACAACAACCTTGGATAACACAACGATGATACTAAACAGATAATCTAGACAAGACACCGACAATACAGCGACGCACATACAAACCCAGCGATGAAAATGAACAGGTATACTGACAACATAACGACGACAGCACAGACGAACAAACGTAGGTAATGATTTAAATCAATCTTTACCATTGCAAGAATCATGCAAATAACGTAAAATGGTACGTAGCATACACTAACTCTTGAGCTTGTTTAAAAATTTATTTCAAAAATTTATTACAATTATATGTTTATTTGATACTAGACGCAGATATTTAAAATGCAATAGTAATTAAAAATACCAAACAATAACTCCATTAGAACTAAGACAAACAAAGCTATGCGAGATTTCATAACCTGAACGTGTGAACTGTTTCCGCCATGGCATACGAATTTTGACGGTTGTACGTTCAAACATGGACTCAATAATGTTCTACTGCGCAGCTTAGGCGCGCGGTATACATGTGTAGTAGGCCTATCCAATGGCCTCCACGTGACAACGTACCGGCTCTATCGGCGTTGCCAACGTGACGAGTCGTAGCACTTCCCGACACACTACCTCAGTCAGTTTCGTCACACGTCCGTCACTTTCTTACTGGCGCGTTTCCTCAGAGGGTCGAAACATGGCACTCAGTAAAAAAAATTTATTTCGAAATAAACGTTTTGTTCAAAGCAGTTTCTTAGTGAAATTATTCTCCTTTCTTCTTTTTATTCTCTCACAGGTGGTGGAAAACAAACTCCAAGAATATTATATTCCAGAAGGTTCCAGAAATCTTAATACGGTATGTTGTTTGATCTTTGTAAAATGGAACATTTACACGAGTACAAATGGAATTGTTACCAAAGTAAATTCAACAAAAAATTGTTATATATAACTGTTTCAGCCTTAGTAAAAATGGTGGCGCATTGGTGGCGTGTTGCGCTGTTGCATCCCTTGCGACGTTTATTATCCCGGTGTTACTTTCACTCGGGGGATGGTTATCGTCGGTAGCTGATGTTCGCGGCGCGGGTAGTACACGCGGCAGCTAGCGGCGTAGAGGCGGCGTGTCGAGTGGGGACCTACTAGCCTAGTTCCGGAGCGCGCCGGCGTTACAGTTCCGGTGGGCTGCCCCCGCCTCCCCGCGCCGGGCGAGAAGGACGCGTGCTCGCACTTCGGGGCGATCTTCCCTTCCTCTCGGCTGCTAACAGGCTCCACATGGGAGAGAGAGTGTGAGAGAACTGGACGCCCTGGCACACTGTCAGAACTTTCGCTTCCATCACATTCCAGAATGTTGGGTTACATAGGGTTATGACGTCATCGGAAAAAGTCACTAGCGCAGCCATGCCTGTTTAGCAAGCTGAGTTTCCATAAAACATTTGGCATATAGGACGAGTCCTGAAATATGTTGGATATTGGACGGAATCACCCAATCAGAATCGCGGACAGCGAAAACGGAAATGGCGTCTGTTTCCGTCAACAACGAATATTTAAAATGGCGTAGAACACATTGGCGATTAAAGAGTTCATGAAGGTGAAATAACTAAAATATTTTTACTATAAATGTTGTATGCTAAATAAATATATTTGTAACATGCATATGATGTGTATATTACTTTTTAAAATAAACAGAGCATTATTTGTATTATGTCACGAGTATAAATGAACGTTATAGATTGTTTTGAAAGTTAAAAATGCACATAAACTTTAAAAAGTTCAAAATTTCCATCCGGCACTATGATGGATTCTTTAAAAATTCAAAATTTCAAGATTAAAATTGAAAAATTTGAAATAGCTCAGTCCAAAAATAAACTTTGATAGTGTTACATGATTAAAACGTTGAGGTTATCTGCCCAAAATAATTTGGGAGGAAAAATTGTAAACCATTGTTTTTTTATAAAATTGCCCTTTCAATTTTATCGTCAAATTTAATTGGATGTAAAAGTTTGGCAGTGTGACAGGGCCTAATGGGGCGAGACCAGAGCGCGTATCCACCCCTTGTGGCGCTTCAAGGACGAGGAAATAATATTTCGTGCAATCTGCATCATTTAGCTTGAAGCACAACGAAGAAGAAAGTATGTACATTGGATTTTATTTCCAAATTCGCTCTACTAATAGTGGAAAGCAAAATGATTTTGTAGTGATACACCATACCTATCATCACCCCTATCAACTTCCCGCTTTTAGTCCACTGTAAAACAAATTACCTTAGAACAAAACAATGACCTCAGAACTTTACCAGAGAAATAGAAAGAGAGCGAGAGAGTGTTATATTTTTTGTGGCGGCAAAAAAGTGATTATTTTTATTCTTTATCTTGTCCGTGTAATTTTAAAAGGTGAACTGGTTGTCACTGCTGTCAGATAAAAACAACCTTACAATTCTGTACATGGCCATGCTGACGGGATACAAATAAATATTTCAGTACGCTACATGACTATTCAGGAGTGCTTCCATTTTGTTAAATAATGGTCGGCATTGATGTCTGCTAATTCTGGGACCGTGGGTTCTGTTAGAAAATTAGTTTGTAGACCCTACTCTTATAAGCCCTCCAGCCTTAGGCGGATGTGATCAAATCGGTGGAATGACAAAAGGAATAAAGTATATTGTTTGCATGCGTTCTGTGCGCGAGAAAATAAATTGATGATAGCTTTTATTTGGGTATGAACGTTCTGTTTCTCTGAAGCAAAAGCCAGTTCTAACAAATGCTTGCAATTCGCTATACTTTATGAAACATAAAGATTTATTTTTTCTGTTTCTAAATATTCTTCTAAATGCCGACCTGCGTTTATGCATGAGACAAAGCGGATGACTGTGTAAGCCAAGGATTTAGTTGAGAGTTTTTTTAATACTTGATAATAAGTTAGTAAGTATGCTATCTAATACACATAGCTGCAGCGGAAATGGTTTTCACAGTATAATTTTTGACCCTTATTTTAAAAAAAATGCAGTATCGTAGTATTTAATATAATCTGCCTTCTTAATTCTTCCGAATCGCAAAAGAAACAACTTATGTTTTTTATTATAGCTTTTATCTGCTATAAGAATTTACTTAAATAAATCTCTGCGAATGGGCGTGGATTCCCGGGGGGGGGGGGGGAGCCTTCCTGTAATTACGAAGCCCTTCAAGAAAGGGAAGGGGGAGAGGTGGCAGCCTGCACTTGTAAAGACGTGACTGTGAAAGGGGTTTGATGTCAAAACTATGTCTTATGGAAAATTTTCTGTATATGTTGAAGTTTTCTCTACTTGTTGTATGCATATGGACTAAAATATTGACAGTACAACATTCAAGCACCGTGTCCAGAGATGATGTGTCGGTTAACTCCACGCGCGAAACTCCCCCCCCCCCCCCCCAAAAAAAAATTCCGTGGGCCCGCCTTGCGAATCCTACAGATTTGCGCCCCTTATTCTGCGGGTAAATAATATCAATAAGAGCCAATAAGTTAAATATATGGATTGATAGTCGCACAAGAGTTCAAATGTCTCTGCTGCAACCTCAACAAAATCGCGGTTTTGTAGAAGCTCTGACGTTTTGCTTACATATATTGTACGTAGTCTTAGATAAGTAATGGCTGACCCATGATACACAACCAACTACACATTTTATTAAAACAGCTTCTAACTGAATATTTATACAGGATTAATCTCTAGAGCAAACAGCAATTACTTACTTGGTAATAAAAGTTCGACATAATTTACTACGCAAGAATTTAAACTAGCTTTTAATACAACAATTTGCTCTAGATGTATACGGTAGGCACATGTACTGAATTGCGTGGAACACTGTGTTAGTTATAACAGGCTACTGTGGATACTCGTGGCTACAAAATCTTTACGTGAAGCGTGTACCTGCCGTTGACCCACAAATGTTTAGAAAGTGTCAAGGTTATGAGGATCAGAAGCAGGTTTCTCTTATAGTGTAAAAAATAGCTTCCTGTACTTCGTATGGACGGGAAGGTTGGACAAATATAACACTCTAAATATGAAGTAGTGTAGTTTTACTCCAAAACATTACAATTATATTGTAAATCTCTTCAAACTGCTTCACTTTAATTTCTAAAACCCCACTTTTTTTATCAGTGATAAAAGTTCACTGATGCATCAGTGGTTTTCACAGGTGTTTCAATCAATCCCCACTAATTAAACAGCCATCAAGAGCTCAGTAACTTAAGTTACAGTTATTGTATTTTTTATTATATTATTTATAGTGACCAAGTAATCAGCCATACTATAATACAACTAATATCCTGGTATTGTTTTTATCCAAATGTTAATTCTTTCGAATTTGTCAATATTCTCAAACAGAAAAGCAAATATCTTGCTCAAAAAAGAGTGTTTACCAACATTACGCTACATTTGATCACAAATGCGACCGATATTTCAAAGTGTAGTTGGCGTACACACGTAAGATAGTAATAAAATTTTTTTACACTCAGTTTATGCGTATTACCAACAGCCAAATTTTTAATACGCCTATTTTTAGAACGTTATTTTACGTAAACCCAAAACAGACCCTGTTAAGACGGACGTCAGAAAAAGAACACGGTCCCTGATTAATACAGCCGCTACAGAATGGTGTCACTAAACTGCAGTCAATTTAAGATATGCTACTTTCTTTTTGTTCAAACAATCTGCACACAGCGCACAAACCCACGCTGCGGCGACGGAAGAATCGACTGGGAACCAGCGAGGTGGAAGAGCGACCCTTACCTGCCACGAAGTCTGCCAGCCGCGTGGTCACCCCGACCTTGGGCTGCAGGAACACTATCCTCGGCTCCATCGACGAGGCGTCGCCGGTCCCGTGGTGTTGCTGGTGGCGGAGGCGCTGGTCTGGCTCCCTTACAGGCGTCGCGTCGTCGCTGCCGCATGGGCGCCCGGCGCCGCCATCGACATCGCCTCCACGCGCGGTCGCGAACAACAGTCAAGTGCAGGGCCGCGCGGGGGGGATCCACCAGCGGCTTCCCCAACACCAATTTCTCCTGCTCCCCCCTTCCCCTCCTCCAACCCGCCCGCCCAGAAGGGGGGCCGTCTTCCCCCCTCCCCTTCACCCACCACCCCCCTTGATTCGAGGAGCTGCCATCATCGCACCAGTTGGCGAGCGGAGGGAACCTGATTCTCGGATGCACGGACCCCCTCGACAACCGACCAGTGGAAAATGTCGTCTCCATCGCGCAACAACAGTTGTCCCGGCCTGCCGCGGATAACGATCTCCCTTTTGCTTTCCACGTGCACACTCACACCCGAGTGGGCTGGAAGTGACGGTCGCAAACCGGACGGACCCGCCACGAGGTGGGAATGCTGAGTTTGCCTTGTCTCGCGGGACTGGTTTGGGCTACGTGGGTTCAGCTGGCGCACTGTCGCCGCCAGGGCGCCGCAGAGGACCATGTTCCCGCAGTTCCCGGACAGAGCGAGGATGTGTGCTTCACCGATGCAGCCTTAACCAGTGTCCTTTCAATTTCGACGCTAACACAATCTGGGGTAAAAGCATAGAAATACTTTTTTTTTTCGTAGTCATTGCTTTGCTTGTTACAAATTGATCACTTCATTTTCAGGTGATTTTCAATTTTTACAAGTTCAAGTTAATCACTGGACAGTTATAAAAAAGTAAAAGGGCGTAGAAAAAAAACTGGTTGGCTATGCAACAAACTGTCGTTAAAGTTTTACTAAAAGATAACGCCACAAACCCCTCAAAGGTCCCGAGGCTGCATAGGTAATTGTGTTAAGGACCCTTTAAATTATACGGAATGTCAAAATAAATTTTATACATAATTTAAGATGCACTTTTCCATGATCCTTTAGGTAAAGGGTTCCTTTAAGGAGGCATGTGTATACGGAAACAACCTAGGCGTACATGTGATCAACATGTGTTGCTGCAAACTGGAATTCCTCGAACCTCAATTCCCGGTTCAAAACAATCAATGAATCGTCTTCAATTTCCTGTTACTTGCATTAAGAAGATGGTGCATTATTTAGTTACTCTATCCATGCTTAGTTTCTGCTCTTGCAATATGAAATATTACTCCAGGCCATTTCACTCTCATCTATATATACTTTTGAAATAAACATTGAATAATAAAAAAAATACTGGTATAACACCATTTACGTTTGCGGGGATTTGCGTTGATGCATGTCGTTTAAATTGGTGGCCATTTAATTAAGGCTGTTTTGTTTTTACCAAATTACAATCATTACCGTTGTTTCAACAAACGGCCGATAGCTCTATATATTGTAGGTAGTAGTAGACATCAAGCGAGGCTTTCAAAAATGATCATTTAATCGCTAATAACAGTACACATCGTCGACTCTCATAGACCACAAACTGATGCATGCTGTCTAGAGCATCATTTACTTCTTCTAGGTAAGTATAATCGTAGAGAGAGTATGTAAGTGAAAAATTTGAGGCCGGTATGGCAGGTTTGGCTGGACTTGAGATCACAAGAGTAGATTCATAAAAAAATTGTCACTCCCCTATGAACAAGACAATGCGAAGAGACCAGAACACACATACCAGGATGCCCCATCCGGTCGACATTTCTTATCGTCTTCCGCTTCGTTCGCTCCGAACGTATTTCTTATCACCGTCCGTCCAGCGTCGGTGATCGAGGCGCCTTCTAGCGGAGGACTTCCTCCGAAGCCTTCACGACACAGTCATAAGATCCCCGTCTGTCCGGCAACACAGACCACGCGGTTTGAAAACAACTCAAGATATTCGAACGGCGTCTGTTTACGAAAAGCATTTAAGCATTTAAGAATATATTGAGGGCAGATGAGTAGATCTGTTTCCGTATTTCGTTTTTAAACCGTTATTTTGGAAGAGTTGAAATGGCTAAAACGCGTGTTTTCAGTTTAATTTGTATGCATGAAACACCCGGTACAGATTCTTGAAAGCACTCGAGATTCTTGCGCTACACCTTTATCTTCATTTCTCTGCCAAATAATGTTATGGTTACCGCTCAAATACCATACATAGTTGCCCTATGCACGACGAGAAGACTGCGCGCCAGTCTACCACCTTGCGCTTAGAGACGATACCGCGCTTCCAGCACCAGCTAACGTCACACTTATTATCCCGCCTCACTAACACAAATAGACTCCTGACTAGGCAGACCATAAATAACTCAGTGTGGTAACGGAACGAGAATATGGAGTAATATCGGACATTTCAAATGGATTCTATGGTTCGCGTGATTTTTCTTCAAAACGCTGTCTTTGCGACATAACCGGAAAATGTGCGCTAACCTGTTTTCTGTCTCTAACGAGCCGAGTTGCTGTCGCTTCGAAGGCTGGAAGTGAGGCAGCCTGCACGCCAACTGAATAAATAAAGAGCTCGGTAAAGTTAATGGACCAGTCCTGGCCTGCGGGGATTCGCGTCTAGAAACTTCGAAATATTTACGAGTTTTTTTTTATGACCTTCTGCACGGTAGCACTTTGCTGAAGGCCCGGTCACTCGGCCAAACTTTGGTTTACAACACCTTCCAACAAACTAAAATTTTCTTAGCAACGTACCCAAACATGTAATGATATATATTAACCTATATGCAGTGGTTTGGAAAATTTTCAAATACATACATGGTATTGCTTATAAATTTACTATACTGGCTTTCCAGACTGAGACACGTCGAAGTCAGAGATAGTTTATTAGATAATGGACGTGAAATCTTGCAATGTACTCTTAAATTTGTTGAGGAAAAATTAAAGTGAATGGGAAAAATACCATGCTCGCATGGTAAATTCTCCAAAACATTATATTGGTTAAAACCTTCCGTTAAATGTTTATGGAAGCGACAAAAATACATGCCCAACGGTAAAAACATTCAGCGTTTTACGTCAAACGGTCATGCACAGAGTCCTGAGGCGACGTGACTGTAAGATAATAGACATTTCCGAACCAAGTGAAAGGCCAGGTGCTCTTAAACTTGAGTCATCTCAGGGTACTGGAGTCAAACCCACGAACCTTCGCCACATGATATGCTCTAGGGAACGTGGCCACCATCTGTAAGTAATTAAAAATCATAGCAGCCATAAAGTTATTGGGTATATGGTAATATTTATACTATAGAATCATACTGTAATATTTCATATTGTATACATTTTTTGTATTCTATATTCAAGAAACTTTACTTATAATTTTTATGGTAATACGATGTGTTGTAAACTGGCCACAGACAGAAAACTTCGTAAATGAAACAATAAATTTTTAAAAAATTAATAAACATGTATTCAGCAGTTCTGAAAGTCACGCAGCAATCATTACAAGCAACCATTACCAGAAAAGTCAAAGGAAGTTAAGAAAGACCAGACACAAAGGCACAAGTGAAAAATCTGGAAAAAAAAACAAAAAAAAAAACAATGAACTTTCGCTTTGAATATATATTATTTTTAATACAAAACTATGGAAAACAAGACATTATTTCTAAAGGCAACAACAATCTCGTTCGTCGATGCTTTTCTGTATTTAATAATATATGTGAAAAAATAAAAAGAACATCCAATCAAACAATGTACAAACCATCACACAATTTCCTTATTATAATTTATACAGTAATGATATGTAAAAATAATGCAACATTGTTCGAGCAGGTCAGTATCGGCATTCTTTAACCCTCGCGTCGAAGGTTGTTAACCACCCCTTTAATTACCTGGTGACGTTGGTGGGGAAACACGAAAAATAAAATAAAGAAGGTCAACAGGGAGATTTTTTTTTCCGCCCAAAGCATTTTTAAAAGTATTGTTCACCGAAGCAGGTACCTTCTACATTTCGAATTTCCACTCCTCGATGGAAGAAATCACAATAGAGGCATCTTTTTACACTAACGAACTCACCTTAATTGAAGCCTTTTGTTGCGTCCGGCATCTTGATTGACCTGTGAAACTGTTCTCACACGTGATTGGCCGCATACAGGGCGCACGATAGAAGATAGAAGATACTCAGCAATCATTTAGGCCTATTCGTGATGAAATTACCCTGAGCGATAAATGTTTCAGTGCTAAAGCACACAATAAGCAGCGTTAGTGATCGTACATGCATTGTTCGTATTAAATTTATTACTGCCAAAAAAGACAGAAGAAGTATAGGTCTTTGGAAATATTGGATTTTTGAAGACGTGGGAAGTATTCGAAACATGACATTTCACTTGCATGTGGGTAAATCACCCAGTGCAACTTGAAAATCAACAAATCTGGGTCCTTTTGAAAGTTCTCCAAAATATTCTTCATAAAACTGTAAAAGTGTTTATTATTCCGTCGAAATTCTTTACAGAGGCACGTAAAGGCGTAGGGGCGTCTGACAAGCATGTAAAATTCGCCTTTAGGCGCTCTCGCACTTCCTGACCTCGACAACATCCTCAATCCAGCTCTCGACTAGCTCGGCGGAAGAAGAAATCTCGAGGCTCATGAATTATACATGAGCCACATGAGGGAAAAAAAAAGGGGGGGGGGGAGGTTTTTAACGACCGTCAAAAAATATAGGAAGCTAACACCGGAAAAATAAAAAATTTAAAATCTATTTAGTGTGTTCAACGAAACAATATATTGTAGTGGCAAGAAAAGAATTTAGTGTGTCCGCAAACTACAATTTATTTATAGCTGATAAAAAACTTTGGTTGTTCTCTGCAGAAAGGAGTACCCCATCGCGAAGTATCAGGCAGGGCAAATACTTGCAAAATATTTATTTAGCTGGTTGGTTTAAGGATTTTTAGTAAATACAAAATATAACCACATTTAATTGTTAATCAAATACTTTATCAACTGAACAAGTTTGTTCAACAGTTTTAAGTAACTAAATTGCAATTGTTTGTGCCAGTCTTGTCATGTGTTGAAAGCATATGTGTCAAACGCAGTTTTTAATTGACATTTCGTATGTAACCTTTGTCGTAACCTCTTCATTTTTAATATATCATTCGTAAGTCAATTAAACTAATATTTTCCCAAAGTCATACAAATTTTTTATGAAATTTAGGAAAACCTAATTTTTATTGATTTAACAATGATATACTAAAAATGAAGATGTTTTTCAACAAAGGTTATATACGAACGGTTAATTAAAACTGAATATGACACGTTTCATGATTTCAATACATTCCCGGAATTATATAAAAATTTAATTTAAAAGTTCCTTAAAAACCGTTAAATAAGAACTTGTTAAATTAATAAAACATTTCAAGAACAATTATAAGTGGTTATAGTTTGAATTTATTTAAATCCATAAGCAAAAAAACTATGAAATCGTACAAGCCAAATAACTAAGGATACTACAACTACCAGGGTACACATGCGGTGTGTAGAGCATCAGAAAAAAAAAACCAAGCAATTTAAAAACGGCATAATATATCCGAGTACATGTTTACGGAAAACATATAAAATTTGTTTGAGGACTGAGTTTTGTTTCCGTATTTATATTTAAACTGTATTTTTAGAAGAGTTAAAATGGCTAAAAGGCGTGTTTTGAGAATAATTTTCAGGCATGAAACATCCGGTATAGGTTCTTGAAAGCACTCAAGTAACTAGCATTACACTTTTATCTCCGCCATATGATGTTATAGTTACAAGTAAAATCTCATAGTAGCACTTTGCACGACGAGAAGTCCACAGCCTTGCGCCTAGAGGCGGCACCGCGCTAGAACACCAGTCGTGCCTCACCAATTCAACTACACCCCTGACTACTTCGTTAGCGGGCCTTGGGTCACTTGCAGTAGCGCCCCTACACTTTGTGTGATCCTGGTATATTTATGGCCCTCAAATTTTTGAAAGGTGCCCTACCACGGAGGCCAAGGGAGGAGGGATATATAATAAACCTCCTTAGGGACATTTGGAGAATAAAATCTTTAAAACATCATTTTTACGCCAATATGGAATTTAAATTTCGACGATTGAATTCCGGTGAAATAGCAGTGTTATGAGCCAATACGAACTTCGAAAGTTTAAGAGTATTGACGAGAACTTGAAATCACATATTATTTCTTAATTGTCCCGCGAATGTCCTTTTTCCCCCCCAGAGAAAACGGTGCCAAAAAGGAAAAGAAAAGCCGCCCCTGGTCGCTTAGGCACCGACTCGCGCTGGTCTGGAACGCACGCACTCTCTGCTGCGCGGGTCGTGTTTGGGGCCGCGCGGCGCGGCGAACATGCCGGGACAAAGAGCCGCCAGTGTCTGCGCCGCCGCGGGAGGGGGCCGGAAGCCGCGGCCGCGATGACCGCCAGATACACGGCCGCGAGCACAGAGACCGCGGCTTGTCACTGCGTCACTGGCCCGTCTTCCCTCCCTGTCCTTCCCGTGCATGATGGAGGAGAGAAGTAACCGCTGGCGCCTCTTGTTCGCCAACTCCCACCCGCCCACTAGGTCCTTCCTCGCTGCATGACGCATCTTGGCTGCCTGCGACTGTAATCTGCTCTCGTTCAAACGACCACCACTGTTGCCAAATTGATACTACCCCGGTTGTTAACGTTAGAAATTTTATTTTCTCTGCCATTTTATCATCACAAAAAAGTTTAAATATATCTTTTTGCATTTAGTGTTTTTGAAGATTGTTTAAGACTATGAATGACTGTCGATCGTCAGTATTATCACAGCTGTAGTCATTCTGACAAAACAATTTATTAAATGCTAAATATCACTTTTAATTTCACAGGAGAAAATATTTACAGCAGTCCGTCACTATTAATAGCAATGCATTCCATAAAAATATGCGCTATTCTCAAAAGGAAAAAAAATATTATATTTTAAAAAACGATAAAAAACAGTTGAAAACAAAATTACATCTTGAATTACCACTCCTCAGAAATAAATAATGTATATCAGATGATTCTCTAGATAAAACACAACCGGGAAATGCATTTCCAAAATTCTTATTCCAAATTTGACTGTGGTACAAATACATTTAAAAAAAAATCATTACATTACAAAGTTGCGTCTAAAACTTATTTTTTAAATGATGTAGATCAGGCCAACAGAGCACAACGGAACAAGGACAGCGCTAATGACAGAAATCGTGTACTAGAAAGAGAGAGTAAATCACCAATTAAATGCACACTTCTACTGTGGCCGGCAGTTATCTTGGTGTGTCTCAGCGCGGGGGTGCGGGGACAGCGGGACGGGAGAAAGAAGAGGGGGTAAGCAGGCGACACGTAGCCGAGAGCCGTGTAGTGGCTGTTAGGAAAACATCGCCCTTCAGTGTATACCCGAAAATGGAAGGCGAATGTGGCATCTCGCACAGGCGCGGTAAAGTGATACATAGCGGAGAGCGGGAAATAATAAAAACCGTGATGCAGTTTATTGATGAAGAAGCGAAAAATAAATGTCTGCTCGAGCCTTTACAGAGACAGACGGCAAGAGCAGCGAAGTACACGGGTGTGAGTGAACGGTCCATAGTCAGGATTCGTAAAGTCAGCAAAGAAAAACCACATGACCCACAGACTACGCCAGGAAAAAAACAGATATTTAAGTATTTAATAAACAATGGAAATATATCTTTACTGCGTTACTGTTACGTAGTGTATAGTGGAGTAAAATATTTGGGCAGTTAGGGTGTGTGTGAGTTGGGCGGCTATTAACAAGTAAGGGTCTTGATAGCCTATTGTGGAGAAATGATGAGTATGAAGCGTTGACGAAATGACAGAACGGGGAAAACGGGAGTACCTAGAGAAAGTAATAAGAATAGTAATATTAGTAATTAATTTTAACTTAATTTTGTTTTTCGTCACCTAATACAATCAATTATCATGGAAAGAGAACTTCACACTTACATTAAACAAATCATATAATATATATGATGTTTTGAAGGTTATAATATGCATTCTAAAGTAGAAGTACAATGCAAATTGTATTTACATTTATAATAAATAATCGATTATAGGTGCATTAAAATATAAAGCCACACATACACAAGCATTTTTTAAATGCCATTAACGTTGGTAGTCAGGTGTTTCCTAAACGACTGACATGAAGTTAAAGCAGCAAATATAACATAACAAGCTCCATGTTTACTTAAATGTACATCCAGCGCTAAATGGAACGTTTTAGGTACGGAAACCGGATAACGATAAGGGCTAGACTGGCTCCTGCGTCATCAACTGTGAGATAGCTTTCGCGCGGAGAGCTACAATTGCGTAATGTTTTGGTCGTTTCCTTTTTCTTGTAAGACTTTTGTTTTAATTAACTTTGAGAACACAATGAATTGAGAAATATAGTTTTAAATTTATTTTAAATACTAAGTGACCTAGTTTTCCAAAATGAATCGTGTCTGGTTTTCGCTAGTTACTGAGATAACATTTCAATTAATTTTGGTTAGCATAATGATTAGCAGACACCGTAAGTATATTTAATGGGACAAAGTAAAACGTTACAGGTTTAGATAATAGTTTGTTACTTTTTCTGACAGATGAGTACAAATATTCGGGCAGAACCACTGCAATTTACACAATGTTACACTTATGTAATACAAGTACAATTCATAGGATTTCTCACTTTTGGTTTGGTAACCCAGCGCTCTTAGCCAAAAGGCCTTTCCGCCCTGGGGCCCCCACGGACGTGGATACAGACTTACGTAGTGTAGGAAGTCACGCGCCGAATGTTTTCTGTTCTGCTAGTACAACCTGGCCGCTGACCTTGAGAATAGGGTTTCGCTTTCTCTTCGCCCTCCCCTCCCCGAGAGACAGGACTAGGGAGCTCAGACGCCAAGATAACTGCCGGGCATAGTATCTAAGGCCATTGAATATATATAACTTATAGAAGTCGCGAGGGGATAGGATTTATTATTCCAATTTTCGGATCCAAAACTGTGGTAGTTGTTAGCTCCGCCGCTAGACAGCTCTTCTTTCCACAAGAGGGTACTCGTAGTTACCAGCTTCCACGCTAGAGCGCTGTAGCATCGCTTTTTTCAAGGTCATGCGCGTAATTCTCTGTCTCACTCTATCGAGAGGCGGTGCCGTTTGTTGAAATCCGAGCGCTTAGATACGGGCGGGCGCAACTGAATTGGAGCAGTACGGCCACCGAAAAAAAAAGTGCTGTTAAAAGATGCCAACATCAAAATTTAAGTTTTAATTATAAGAAAACTACAGAAATTTCTTAAACGTAATAACGTAAAAAAAAAAAAAAAATACTGACATTCGTAGTTCAGAATTTATAAAATGTGTTAACGGAGTGGCGCATTGAGTAAAATGGCAAAACACAATTTGGAATAATGCTTGACAACGTTGAATGATTTTGGTAGCTATGAAACAACTATGGCTGCGATGACTGTTCAAACGCGTGCACGTAATGTTATTAGTAACTGAAACTAATGGTATGATGTCATACTTTGTGGCTATGCAGTTTATAATTTTTTTAACATAAGATGAAGCATTTTTACATAATGTTTTGGTTGTTTCGTAATTCAAAATAAATAATCTTAAACGTTATATGGTGAATATTCCCAGTAACGAATGACCACTAAAAAAATCAATTTTGCCAACATTGATATGAAAAGTTAACGATTTACTATGTTAAGTTGCTTATAAATAACGCACATTTCCCGGATCTCCAAAGAAAATAAGAGTTTTTGTTATAGCATTGAGTTGCCACTCTTTATATTCCTTGCTTTGAGGTTAGATACACAAGTTATGCTCGTAAAAACGATGCGCAAGTATTTTGAATACAAATATATTTTCTTTTAATAACCGAAAGGTAAATATTATTTCCATGAAATATAATACAATTATTTAAACACAGACAACATATAAGAGCTATTTTTTGTTTATTATTCGATCTGGCGTGATAAATATTATATTTTAAAAACCGTTTGTGGATTTTTAATAAAAAATAAATATTTATTTATTACATCAATTTAAGTTGTTCAAAAAATTCACTTTAGTATGAATTCAACCGAATTCATGTTATTCAGGGCAGAAAATTAGAAACTACCATTAAAGATTATCTACATTCACTGTTTTGTGTAAATCTGTGCACGGACTTAGTAAGTGATATATTTATAATTCCTCATTTTAGCAACCCATTTTAACACAAGAGAAAAAGGATTTTATACTAAAAATTATTATGTTAAACCATTAATTAGCAGGAAACATGTATGAATAATCTATTTAAATTTGCATTTGAACAGTGAATATTATTTTGCAATAATAAATATATTTTATCATCGTATATTACGGATGAAAAGTTTGTATTTCCATCTAATCAGAAGAATTATGACACAGTTAATTAAATTGCTTTACAAGTTTTTACTCACATGAAAATCATTAAAAATTGGTTGGGAAGTTATATAAATATACAAAAACAAATCATTATACATACAATTTTATTATCTTAGTGGATTTAAATTAATGGTGTCCCAGTGACTACTGCGAAGAAAAAAATCTTGCGAAAGGTTTCCTCGTAATTGAAATTCGTCAAAAAAAATCTATCTATCATTTTTGGTGACATTTCTGACAAGTGGTACGATGAAATTTCAGACTGGCAAATGAATGTTGTGAAGCAATAAACAAAATATCACATTCGTGAACTACAAATGTATAGTTGTTTTTATTTTATAGTAAAAGTATATCTAATAACCCGTGGCTTTGCTCACGTAATTTCCGGGTATTGCTGATACTCTACCATTTTAAGAAAAGTATGTATTAAATTCCAAAGATTTTTGAAGAATTATACCCAAAGAACTGTCAAGTATAGAAAATATTTAATAAATAAAAATATTTTTACGACTTATTTTTAAATGTTTTAGCGTAAGCCTATTTTAACTTTTATTTAAAATTAAGTACCTACCTTATTTTCTATCTCCCGGTTTAGTGAATTTGAGAATATATTTTTCCTTGATGAAATCTTAACTCTTTTCCATCTGACGAAGAAGCCAATTAAAATATAAACTAAGACTCGCGCACTTATTGTATGTTAAGACTGCCATCGTTTTAAATTACGGTAATTTTTTTAGTTATAGTCATGCTTAGGATAATAACACAATATGCCTTATTACGCATACATTTCAGTATTCATGAAACCAATGCATTTTTATTTGAAATGTAGAGCAGTTACCAAATTTCTTATCTCGCATATTGATTTTGGAATTTTCACTGATGTACCTACTCTTTTCCCTTTTCTATGTGATTTAGAAAATATAGCAATATACGTAAACCAATTAAACCAAAATCATCCTGAATTTTTATTACCGAAAAAAGTTAAATACAAAAAATTTTAATATGCGTATTTTATTATTGAATACTGATTTAGTGGGTTCCATTTTTTTTTAAAAATAATATTTACCCCTTTTACTACTTAATAGATAACGTTGAATAAGAGAAGGTTGTTTAAGGTATGTTGATATTCCTTGCCAATATCTAAAAGTAAATTTGTACAAACGCGAAATATAGTTTAAATAAGTATTTTACTTTTAAAATAAAACCATATTTTGAACGGAACACTGACTATTTGACCAGTACAAAGTTTTATTAGCTAATTTTCACTTCACTCGGGTACAGAATCCCATCATTCAGTGATTTCCATGGCTAGCTTCTTTTGGGATTTCATCATTCGCAAACGACGGTAAAGGAAGCTCCTCTTCAAGGTCGCCTAACGATGCTGATAAGACCTGCCGGGTAATTTGAATCGTTGGTCTTGGATTTTCGAAGGGGGGCTGGAATGGGGGGGGGGGGGGGGAAAGGATGATGTCACGACTTGGCTGGTTAACCTAGTTCTGCCAAATACCACCAGGGGCGTATACGGCCGATACCCAGCGATGAAAGCGATCGCAGCGGCGGAGCTTGGAACTACAACAATTCTTCTGAGAAACCGGACAGAAAATTTAACCTGGGCTCGCGACTTCTATACATTATATATATTCAATGCTAAGGCCGAAGCGCGCTATAGGCGCACGCTTGCAGACACGACCCGAGGCGTGAATGAACGAATGAATGATGAATGAATCAAGGCTCATCACGGTCGTGAAGCATCGACGTAATGAATGGCTGTAAGTGCCCTGAGAAGATCCATACGACTCACGGCAACACCTGCCTCATTAACCCGCTTACAAATACAAAATGATGGAGTTAACACTCACGAAAATATCCTATAGAGTCTTTAAATAATTATTTTAGACATAAGCCATTGTTTAGCTTGCACCGTATATCATAGAGAAAACCGGAATAACGGGCAAAGAAAGATGAATACACAAACACGCAGAATAGGGCCAAAATCAGTTGATGTCAAATGTTAAAAGAATAGACAGCACAGAGAATTCCATGTAAGGAATTATCTGTGCTGTCTATACATTTAACATTTGACATTGGCTGCTGTTGTTTTCTGTGTGTTTGTGTATTCGTCTTTCTTTGTCCGGTATTCAGGTTTTCTCTATGACGTACAGAACAAACTAGCAATGGCGTATGTACAAAATGATTTAAATCAATCTTCCACATTGCAATACTCATTCAAAGAACTTACTATAGTCTTTCTTATACACTAAATGAAAACGCGTGTACTTACATCAAAAAGAATTTTATTTGAAATTTGTGTGTAAAACGAAATAGATGTTTACAGGTGCCGAAAGCTTCAATTATTCTTCGTTTACATTACATAGTTTCGGAGAAGCGAAACGAGAAAAAATCTTGCTGCAGCCGTGTTACAAACCTGCCGAATAACACGTTTTGAAATCACGGATTGGAACAATCCGAAACACATTGTTGAAACTATCTGAGTTGATCGTGTCGAGTACAAGAAACTGCACTGGACGCAGTTCATGTCGGAAAAAGGGTTCGTTACTATGGCGGCCTTGTCCACCCCTGCAAGACGTCGCCCGCCATCCTTGACATTCCGCATGGCTACCAACCTTAGCGAGAGTTTTTTTATACCACGCCCCCCCCCCCCCCTGCCCCACCATGAACCCGGCACGAGAGCAGGGGGAAAGGAAACCCGCGCGCACCCACGTCGCGTCGCCGCAGAAACAAAAACCCATCGCCTTCCACACTACCCGGATCTGGAACTGCGAGGAAGCGACGTGCGAAGGCGGGTTGTCGGACAACTGCCACCAGGCAAAATATATGAGGCGCGTTGGGTTGGTGGTAGGCGCAATATGTTTCAAAACTGACGCACACACTATTGTACCTATATCTCCGTCACACCGTACCAGAATCAGGGTGATGAGGGGGAAGCGATGAAGGAGGGGAGGGGGGAGAATGTGTAATATCTCCGTGGCCAGTGCTTGCAGTTGGGTTTCGAATTTTTTTAAATGTTTGGGTTAACCCAGATAGGACCAATAATTACAAGTCTTTTGTTAATAAAATTCACAAGAAACCTTACAAGTAATGAGTTGCACACACATGATGTTTGTAATTTTTAGATTTTTTTTTTTAACTGTGGGGTTTGAAAAGTCTTACATTTAATAATAGCGAGGGGGGCCCGACAAAATCATTTGTTCCCGAGCCTTTGGTTAGTCTTGATGGTTCTGCGTGTCGCATTCAACAGAGGAGGCATTCATTTGAGAAGTAGGACTCGTAAAACTCTCAAGAATAAGTTCTGATCATTATTTACAAGTTAGTAGTAATTTGCTCCTATTGTATGAAAATTGATGAAACCATCCAAAAATAAAATTGATAAATTTGAATTGGTAACTTACTAACATAATTATTTCGTGAATTATAGTTCACTTGAGGAGCAGTCCAGTCCGTAATCACTGTATTGCATAAATTATATAGTATTCGGCTAACTGTAAAATCATTACTTTATGTTCATTATAATACTACGTGTTATATATATATATATAAATAATCCTCCGCAGATGGGTTATGTCTACAACTCAAGCTCTGCTGTCTCAGTTTCGAAACAACAGTTAGCAAACAATTTCCAATCGTCAAATTAAATTCTACATGGCGACTACTGTCAGCACACCAAATCACAACAAGTCACTGCGGAAGCTAACGCATCCTAGGCGATGGCTTCTCTTTAAGACAGCCGACTACCTTATTGCAGTCTAATGAGCGTAAAACACCATGGCCCCAACTCATAAGGGTAACAGTATCCGTTAAAAAGTATCGGTGCCGAAATACCAAAATGTATCGACACTCTCATCTTGACCCTAGTTCCAGAGTGTGTGCACAGATGCACCCGGAGAGACAAGGCGGGCATCGTGCGGGTAAAAGAAGGGGGGAGGAGGAGGCCTGTACCAATTGACAGAGCGCAATAACAATCTTAGGGACGCCGGGCCGCGGAGATGTGCGTACGTGACCGGAGACGAGCAAGACGCCTCGCTGATGATTGTGTAAACGCGCCACGCTTCGGGGACCATCAATTCATCACTGTCGCGGCCCCCAGCCGTTCGAGGATTCACGCCCGCCCCATGCGAAGACCCGTCGTCGTTTAGTTTTTTTTAAATTTTTTTATTACGGACGCTCGCCCCCTCCCTCTCTCCGACCAACTCCGCCGTCGGCCACACAGTTCTCGACGTCTGCTTGGCCGGGCGAAGAGGATATCGCGCACACGCTCCGCCCGGACTCGGATGATCGAATTTAACGGTCGTGTACCCCTCGCGTGTGGACAGTCAACGCCCCCCCCCCCCCCCCCCCCCGCCCGGCACAGTCAGAACAAACCACGCGATTTGAAAACTGCTTAAGATAACCGATATCCAAGTGGAGTCTGCTTACAAAACGCTTTTAAGAATAACTACTCTTAGGGCGGATGAATAGTTCTGTTTTCGTTTCGCTGTTCGAATTTTAAGGGTGAATGAAAAATGGCTAAAACGCGATTTTTTATCAGAATATTTTTTTTAAGTATGAAACAACCGACACAGAATCTTGACACCACTTAACCTTTAATTTTACCTCTCTTCCATATTCTGTTATAGCTCTAAGTTCATATTTTTCCTACGTCATGCTGCCCGTCGCCGCTGGAACATCGGATATTGGTATGATCGTCACAAACAATTTTCTGTTTGGTGATAGAATATTTCGCTGGGTACAGAATAATAACATAATCAAATTTGAAACTTTATTCAGTTAATTTTTTTTTTGCTAGTAGAGTCAAACTTGTACGATAACTCCTTAAAAAGGCTTAGATGTGTCAATAATTCAATATTACATATACCTGTATATATTATAATAAGCAAAACAAGGGTGAAAATTCAGTATAACGATCAACCGATCGATAGAAATTAGCGATATTTTCAAATCGATATTTAATATGCATCGATATCATTCAGACGATGTATCATGCGATCGACACAGCGATACGTTTAAAAACGTTGCCATCCCTAGAGTGCAGTGCCCTACAACTGCGCCACCTGGCGCCGTCGCAGACGTTTCTCTCGCCCCGGTGGGTGAAATAACAGTACCTCAGGAGAGGCTGTCGGAGGCTGCCGTCAGCGACACGCATCAGTCCGGAGCGGAGAAGAAAGAGATCGGGGGAGCAGGAGTAGAGAGAGGAGGGAAACAGAGAGAGAGAGAGAGAGAGAGCTGCCTGCAGTCAAGTTGAAATCCTGCTCAGGAACCGGAGCATCCGGCCCGGGCCGACCAGGGAGCCTCCCGCCGCCTCCCCGGATGGGCGTAACCCCGGCGAGGCGGGGGTCACTGCCGGAGTGAATTTCTTGACCTTTCTCCCCGGAGACGCCGAGGTCCTGCAGCCCCGTTCCGCCCTTTGCCGCACTTCCACAATTTCCTGTTCGAGATCTGAAAATCGTTCGTTGTTTTCTGGCGCCGGGTTAGAAGAAAAAAAAACCGCAAGCAGAATCAACCTCAGGTGTTCATTGGACTGCTGTCACATTTCACTCCTCTCATGACATGATTCGGTAACATGGTTTTTGAGGTGATTGTCATCGGCTTGTACAGTACTTCTGTCTGTGATCCAATGCAACAGTGTACAAACATTTACAATCTAGAGTTTCACCAAATAATAAAGCGAAGTTAGATGTCCACTAATTCAGCGATAACTAGGGGCAGGAAATTTTCGCAAAAAAATCTGAACGCCTACTAGACTGCAACAAGGTATACCCAGACCAGCGGTTTCTTCCTTGTGATTGGCGGCCGTCTGCGAGAGAATTCGTTGCCTTGTTTGCACGAGCCACTAAGGACGAGTTTGCTTCCACACTGAATTAGTGTGATTGGTTGTTGCAACAATCGACATGCACCTCAAAGTAACTCACCCAATCACGAAACACAGACGATGCTACAGTGTTTTAACTTCCAGCTACTCTCGGGATCTTTTCGCGAAATTTTGATGGCCCTATTCTCCGTTCACTCTTACCTGAGTTTTGGAATAAACAAAGCCTCTTGTAAACAAACATTTTCATTGGCTGCCGGCCGCCGCGCACATTATTCGTGCACAAGAAATAGTCCCTTGGTTACGTACCATTTGTAAGTATTTTTACACTGTCTTTTTATAACAATTGTTGATGTATAGCATTATAGCGATTCATCATTAATTTCCAATACGGTTTAATGTGTCAGCAAGTATGTACTTACAATTATGTTAGCAGACGCCGTGTGTACGATTGCATAGACAAAAGGTACTGTACAGTGTACAGTTGATGCCCGGCGCAACAGTTGCATTTCGGATTCGCGCGCGCACGGTTTGTAATGGCTGACGTCGGACCGAGTTTTGTAAAACACAGAACGGGAAAGCCTTTGAAAAGTGCACAGAAAACTATTGTGTTGAATGTTTTTAAAACATTTTCAGACAAATATCCGGATTGTCGTGTGAACGATATCGCGAGTTTAACTGAGGAATTTAGGCGTGTTTCGAAGAGCAGTGTGCTTCGTGCAAGGAAATAATTACAGGACACCGGGACATTAACATCTTCCGGGAAGAAAAGGAAACTTGAGTATCCTGTTATAAAAACTTGTGATGATTTTGTGAAGACGGTTATTAGGCGTAAAGTGCATAGTTTTTTCTTCGCAAATGAACCACCTACGCTGAACAAAGTGCTACGGTGCTTCCTGTTATATTACGTCTCCGTTATTTTATTAGCACCGACTGTACTGAAGTGTGTGTGTTGTAACTAGTGCTTGGCGCGCCAGATGAATTCAGCCTATCACTTGCTGACGCGGCGCAGTGATACGGCGGTGTTTGTTTATTTCAGAACTCAGCTAAGAGTGAACGGAGAATAGCGATAACCACTAAAAAAAGGTTTGTGTCAGGATATGATGCAATCCACTGTAACGTCTTACTCTAACGCTCGGTAGGGAGTGGGCAAAGTGACGGGTTCAATGAACCTCTAGGATAGTCTCCACAGTCAGTTACATACCACGGCCAAGGTCACCTGTTAATTGGTTTTCTGAGATGCGACACTTTTTTTTTAGCTAAGAAAAATAATATAATTTCCCTCCCTCCCGTAAACCTACCTAAAACTGCAGACTGCGTCGCGGTGATGGCCAACTTGTCATTCTCCCCCCCCCCCCCCAAAACCAATCCTTTTTGGGAGGAGGGGAGGGGGTGGTGATAAAAAGCGACAATGCCGAGCGCCGATAAATAACTTGAGCTGACACAGGTCGGTAAATAAGAGCGGCTGATTGGACCCCGGAATTAAGGCTAAGATCCTTAGTTTTGCAGCCTCCAAGAAAATTATTTCTCCCATGAATATCGTAGTAGATAAAAAATACATACTAGACAGAATTGTAAATAAAACTTTGAATTTTGTAAATATGACGATAAAATTTTTTTCAAAAAATGCTTTCTTATTTAATTTTAATTTTGAAATTTTCAAAACTAAATATTAGGTATATTTTTAGCGGTACACGGCTGTTACTTTGCACACAACTTAAAGGAGGTACAATGAACAATTCTGTCTAGTAATTTTTTTAATACAACGTACAGAATTTAAATAATCTGAGTATTAAATACTGTGATTTAACTGTCACTTGCCGCTGATGAAAGGAACGAGTTCAACAGTTTGCCGCTAGAGCTCCGATTAGTTCCGAGTTTACTCACTAGATGGCTCTAATATCACAGGAGTTCAGGCGGGAATATTATCGCTTCGAAACGGTCAAAACACAACACTAGTATCAGCAATAGTAATCAATGAATTGAAAACCGTCTCACGTTGTCGACAATTTCTATAGCTATATTTGTCAGCTTTTCAGCGATGTAAATTATTATTAATATGCTTCACTTGTCGTGACAAATTTATTCATAGAATATTTTTTATTTAAAATCATCTAACTACAATTACTGAATTGTTTTAGTAGATAGAGATTTATTATAATAGTTGGGCGTCTTAAAAAAAACTTATTTTGGAAATACTAAAGTGCTAAATATGATTATAATATCTAACCTGTTTCGTTTACGGGCATCTACGTGAACGTCGCAAATTACATTTATTACAACATTATTTCACATATTATCTTAGTGACTTCATTATGTATTTTGATATGACTCTTTACCTTAGCATTCACGGTGTATTACAATAATAGCAAAATGGTTTCATATAATAATATAACTTCCAAAATCAATTTAAATTATTAAATTATTATTTATACTTCTATTCAAGAATCGTACATTCAAGACAAATAAATAATGTTTAAGATTTTATTAGAATATTTCAATTATTGTAAAAAAAATTATTTGCAAAATGACAATGATTTTCTATAAATTTATTTAATTATATTTCTTTAGTTATATTTATTTAATTGTGTTTCTTTAATTATATTTGTACCTCGACTTTAGCTCTAGTAGAATGGGCTATACCTCTGGGTGTAATGTTACATAAATGAGTTATGATCAAAATATTAATAGTTACTATTGCAACTCTATAGAGATGTTTAAAAAAAAATAGTAACTGAAGGACCAGCCGCCTACGGCAACTTCCTCCCGTAATGATTTAGTTATGTATATAACGATACAAAAATAAGGGCCAATCTCTCGATGCTGTCGTTGAACAATGGTTAACTAAAAGTCGTTTATAATTACCTTTGGTTTTTAACAATAGATTTTTCACTACCCAAGCATTTATTGTACCACTAACCTTGAGCAGTTAAACATTTTCGTTAGTTACACAAGTTCGTTAGAAACACAATTACAAAGCAGTGGCGATTCTTTTTTTTTTTCTTCTGGGGTCATGTAAAATTATGTTTGTAAACAAATATTGGCCAGAAAGAATTATATATTTTTCAATTTAACTTCCGCTACATTATTTGCAACTATAAATTATCAAAGAAACATAAGTTCCAAGTGCGCGAACACACGCACGCATATGTATACATGTAAATACTTTTGAACAAGTGAAATGAGGAGTTTTAGCAAATAAACATTCAGGTAATTTTCCAAAATACAATTTTAAAGACCTTTATATTGTGTTCTTACATTTTCAGTTAGATTTATTTAAATTATTTGGCAAATATTACAATCTAAAAACTTTTGTAAGTATGCGTCCAGTAGGCCCTAATTTTTTTAGGTAATTTTATTTGTGTTACAAGAAACCGAAGACCTTGCTGAAGTAAAATTATTATGTATATAAAATGTGTTTAAATGGGTGTGTTATACTTAGATGAAATTGATCTAGAATTATATGAAATAAAATTCTATTGTTTTACCAGCCTTTGAGCTTTCTAGCTTACGTGAAATTGTTATAATTAAACTTTATTGCCTAAGTTTTGAATTGCTCGAATATGCAAAAAGTAATTCACTCGCTCACACACTGGCCTATAAAAATTCCAACCCACTACCAAAAGGGCTCGAAACTTGAAACTTGGGTCGCAGCCTCAATGAGTAAATTCGGAAAAGTACCGATTTTTATTTTCTAATTACTAAAAAAATAAAATTAAGAAATTTAAAAACGGTTTATACCTTCTTTCGGAAGAACGTTGTTGCAGAAATTATTGTTTACTTCTCATGCTTGTACAAATTGAACAGTACTGTAAATGTATTTGATGACATAAGCAATAGTAAGTTATTAGCTGATATTGAATACAAACAATTTTTTTCGTGACTACAAAAAATAAGGTCTCTGCTTGGCGAGTGATTCAATTATACTAATGTCAAAAAGATGTTATCGGGAAAAAATAAATGAAGTTATTTTATACCATTGATTCACTACCCATAAAATCAAACTGCAAAGTCTTTGCAACTGGTATCTCACACAAGAAATATAAAACATATTCGTGCTTCATTTTGTATAAAAATAAAACACATTTCGTATAATATCGGGAGATATCGGGAGACTGCCTTGAAAATCGTGCCTATCACCAACATGGCCAATCAGACTCGTAGTCATGTTTACGATGGCAAGACAGCTAGCAAACCAGTTCAGTTTATATGCAGCTTAACTGAAAAATTTATTCAATATTTTTGGGGTAGTTTTACGCTCAAAATTAATACAAAACCAAATCAGCAATCCTTGTATGATCATTTATAATACTACAAAAAATCTTCCATTTCCTTCGAATTGTATTGAGCACTAAAATATTGATTTACTTTTGGCCCAGGTTTTATTTGACGATACTCTGTAGAGTTTCGCTTGTTTGCATTGTTTATTTATCAGGTTTAATTCATGGCCAAATTAATTGAAGTGTAACACAAATTATTTATATATGTGTGTCTGGTTAGGAATCAGTATGATGTACTAGAAAAAATAGTCCTATCAGTGTAGTATGTATGGTTGTACCCTTACAAGCGTTGAATATTTATGAAACATTTTATTTCTTTGATATTTAAAGCCGCAGACTTGTATTTTATTTATTTCATTTAGACAACAACATGCGTCCGTGTTTTCTACATGGCACGCTCTGTAATATTTTGAATGTTATAGTAAATTTGTTTTTTTAAAATCTGTGATTTATGTGCAGTAGACTAAATTGTAATTTTTTATAATTTATTTTCACATTTTTAATGATCCATTTGCTAATAGTATATACACTTCTCCATTAATTATAATAAACACATATTCCATTATTGGAATTCTTTCAGAATGGATATCACAAGACTACAAAAACTATTCTCCTGCCAAATACCAGTAAAGAAAATTATCGTCAGAGAGCAATTACGTCTTATATCTAGGGAAACCTGTATTTCGCGAATACATTTCGTGTCAAGGTATTTTACAAAACACTGTATATTTTTCTTGTAATTATTGGCTGTGGTCGGTGAAGGCTGTTTTCCCGCACTTGACGGGGCCAATGAGGACGTAGTTACCGTACTGCTGCACGCCCGCAATTCGCCAAACCTCTAAGAAAAAAACTACAGTTATGTGTGAAATAGCCTGACACGACATGTATTCGCTTTATACATGTGTCCTTACTTATATCGAAAAATATTTGAACATTGCATGATAATTTTAAGTATGAAAAGTACAAAATACTTTCAAATTTTATACATGGTTTTATATCAACTCTAAGCAGTAAAACATATACTGCTTATTTTCTACAAATTATATCTATACACGGCAACTGATTATGAATCACTTGAGTTTTTTTTATAAAGCATCTAAGCCCTTGACTGTATAAATATATTGTTGGATAAATTAACTAAACTAGGAATACTATACAATGCACAAAAACAGGAAGAGTTTGATCTTAATGACATAAAGCATAAGCTATCTATTTAGCACGGCCTGAATAATTCATTCCCTATTGTCAAGACTAAAATTTAAAAAAAAACCGCGAAAGAATCAGTATAAAATAACTATCTCATTATCTTTGCGGGTAACTCAAACATCATACAAACAATACGAAATATTCTTAAACGCAAGAAAGCATATTTTAAACACTGTAAATAACTTAGATTTTAAATCAAAGGATAATATTCAGTCTGTAAAATTTAGTTTTAACGATGAGTTGGAAACAGAACATCAAACATATATCATAGGTGTTACTGCCAACAGAGAACTCTCGCAAACAATACAATTACTTACTGCGCAACCTGCAAGCTCCGGTACCTTCTGTAATATATATATATATATATATATATATATATATATATATATATATATATATGTGTGTGTGTGTGTGTGTGTGTGTGTGTGTGTGTGTAAAACTTTTCCGGAAGTCGTACCACGGTAACGACTGATATATGAAGTCTTACTTCTAAATCTACTTATCTAGAGAACAAATTGTATTACATTATGTTCATAAAATTAACACCTTTATACTATCAGAAGTTTGCTCTTTTATTCATTTTTTTAGTTACGTGATAATTTATTTTGAGTTATAAAGGAATCCAACTTGAACAGTAAAAAAGAAAGGCTTTTAATGAACAAACCAACTAAGTCATTATAGATAACTGTTCAAACCATATAAGATTCATCCTGTTACATACATTTTTATATTTAAATACATCTAATGTACAAACAAATCTGAAAAAAAAGGCAATAAATTCAGATTGACTTCATTATCGAAATAGAATAAAACACAAAATACACTTGCAGAGAACCACCAAATATATTGCGTAAGTGTTTCTGAAATGGAGTTAAACTTTAAAATTGCCTTTATTATTTCAAAAAAATAATTGAAAACTCCAAGCAAATGTAAGAACACGTCTTCTAGATATAATGGACGATTATAATGCCGTGTCCGAATTCGCCTGAAGAATATACTTGTAGATACTTTGGAAGTGACTTCGCAAGGCTGTCAGAAATGGACGTGAAGTATGCTATACAATACGCAAGTAAATGAATCTGTGTAATTCTCGCGTACTTCCAGTTGAAAATACGTCTTCATTTGAAAAAAATTTGGTCATATTTTATATATCATTTAAATATTTTAAGAGGTCGTAAAATAAATATCATTTATTTTGTATTTTACTGGTATCAATAAATAAATTGACAAAATGAATTCATGGATGTTTAAAACGAAGTTTCAACAAACACATGTATATATTTAGCCTACCGATCGTTACTACAAAACAAAAGTACAATAATAATGTAAGATGCCTTAAATTCACGTGACAGCGATGAAGTGTTAAAAGAAAGGACTAATTTCACATGTGTTTAAAAATAAAATCCAAACATCCTTTTCGGCTGGCTAAACATTGAACATATCCGGATTCGTCAAAGGCAAGTGAAGTACGCAAGGTTGTAAACATGTAACTGCATTACTTTCTGATTAATTTTAATAAAATTATGCATACCTCCAAAAAATGATCAGTTAAAATTAGTATTGTATTGGTGTTTGTATTAAAATATAATGTATACCGGGTATATTTTTATTGTGTTTTAAGGTTTGTTGACTTTTGTACCTCATGTACTTTTGGTGAAAAGTGAAAATGTAATTATGTAGGTATTATTTATTATCAGGGCCCAAAGCATAACTTTATGTTCGTTGGCCGAAAATGAATTGAAGTTATACTTGTATATCCAAGAAAAAATATTTGTATTTTGTATGAATGTAAGTATTTTATTATCTAAATTTTTATTACTTACAAATATTTTGTACTCATAATATCTAGTTTCTATTTGTCTTAAGACATAATCAAATTATACACTCAGCAAAAAATATTTATTGGTTCGCAATTTTTCATTGTAACAATATTTTAAAATGTAAATTTGCTATTCAGCAATATCAAATTCTAAAACGTGAGTAAAAATTATCATAAAATTATATCAATGGCATATTTATTGGATTAGTATTCCTTGCTCCTAATCACTTACTCTGGTTGATTACCTTCTGTATAACCTCAGTCAGTGATCGTAATTTATGTACACCTTTTCCCCACTAAGACGATTCAGGTGCAGATTGTGGAGCAGTGTTTTTTTATGTACGGATGTGTCAATAAATCCGTCAGTTTGTGGGTGGTGTTGGGGGGGGGGAATTACTACTCTTAAAATATCACTTTATCTGTATGCTTGATAAAATATCCTTTGGTTAGCTCCCTCCGAAATATTCTTATACAACATATGACGTGTAGCCTACTCAGATATTTTACTTCCAACACGTTTGATTGCGTAGAGAAGGCGATTCTTCGAGTATGTGGCCCTTTCAGAATTAAATTATTATTATTAGTTACAACTGATGTTTATTTCGAGCCTCTTTGACTTCCAGTTCATACATAAAAGACGAACTACCAGTGATGCTTGACGTCACCAGTAGGGATAGCATGAAGGAGCTCCTCATTTCGCCAGACGCGACTGGCATACACACGTATTTATATTGCAATAATAAATTACTAAATGATAGCTTATTTTTCGAAAATATGATTATGTTTTTTTTAGGAGAAGTACGAATGCCAGGACATTTACAAATAACATCGTTTTTAAATATCACATATAAAAAAGGAAGTGTAATCAAAAGCCATAAGCTGCAGGTCAGCTAAAAACGGAAACCAAACATTTTTCTAGCTCTAGCCTCATGTATACATGCTTAAAAACATAATACATTTAAAACCCTAAAATTAATGCAATAACCTGCAATATTTTGAAGACAGATATTCAGCTACAAAACATTCTCCGATAGTATAAAAAGTTCACCTGTATATATAGTTGCAAAGAAAAATACAGTCCTAATGAGATATCAAATATAGCAAATAATACCGCTTTGCAACATAACGTCATGCTATTAGATGGTCAACGTTCAACTGTTTGTGTAATACACATACGCACACACCTGTGACAAAATGTGTAAAGAAATAAAATTTGTAGGAGCGCAAAACCTTTGTAGTACACAGTTAAAAATTATTATTATTTTTTTACGGGGGCAGGAAAACTACATTACTGGCCAACTTATTTGAATGTAGCGGTTAGCTGTGAACAAGCGTTCTTGGAAAAGAGACCAAATCTTGATAGTTTTGGCCACATAATCACCGCAGTAAAACATACAATTTGTATATCGTATATGTGTAGTGCACCAAATTAATATTTATTATAATTACCTTGGGTTGCACTCGGTTACGTACGGGTTTCTAACTGAAATGTACCAAAAATAGTCATATTTATTCTCTTGCGCTTTGTTGAGGATCGAGTAGTCTTGGATGGGTGTATGGGAAAGGGACAGAGAGGCAAACGGATTGGAAATATAATGCTCGCCGAGGAAGAGTACACCCTTCCCCACCCCCCTCTCCCAGACCAGTCGTAAACATGACACCCCGCTGGGCGATAAGAATTCTGAGAACAGCGTCCTCTTGCCCACCCCCCTCCTTTTTCCGCGCGTCACTACATCGTTCAACAGTACTGCTAGTGCGCTCTGTTGAGGACAAAGATAACTACGCGTGTCTTTACCCGCTAGCGAGAAACTCAGGATCTTAGCCTTAAGTCTGTGTAGGGAATGAGAAGAAGAAGGATTTGGCGGGTTTGGGGGAGGGATAGGGAGGTAAATGGGAGACGTACTGAGGCGTGGTAGGGGAAATATATTTAAAGCGATTAAATTGTTACAAAATGCGTCGGCGAAAGAACATCGATTCGAAACCAGTTCAAGACTCGCTCAGAAATTACAAATTCCTAACAAGATCCCCATCGCCTTTTTTATTATTTCTCACACTTAAGCGTCAAGAATTTAAAAAAAAAAAATTCTAAGAAGTTCGCATGCTCGTCAGACGCGATTTGATCGTCTCGCTACTCTTTTACGATGCGCATCTGTTGGCCGAGAGTAAATCCTTCTCTCCCCCCTCCAATAAAATTTATCACCCTCTGATGTGGCCGCGAATCAGTCGCTATTTATTCCCTGCCCTGGACGGGAAAATGGCTATACGTCAAGGATGATCGAGGAGGAGAGAAAAATAAAATGCACTTCTCTCAAAAAATACACACGTATATCCTCCATCCAACCCAGGCGCATCACAGAAGTCGCACACGAATTGCAGCTGCGATATTAATGCGAACACTAAAAAAAACACGGGTCCAGGGCAAACCTCCACGATGTTGGGCCCCACGTCTTCAATAACTCACTTGCAAAGCCATGGCTCTTCGCTGTTAATTCGAGTGCGCGGCTCAAGGACAGATGAGTTGCTCTGGAGTCAAGGAGTATACGAAAGTGTCAAGTTCAAGATTCGTTGTACCCCGTGAGTTCCGTGAGTAAAACTTCGTAAACACGCGCCCACTACACCGACGAAAAACATAGAAGGAATGTTTCTCAACTTCTGAAGAGGGAAGAACTTGTCCACTAACTCATAACCAGAGCACCCGCGAAATTCGCGTTCTGATGTGGTGACAGGCCGTAATGCATACCATTATAAACTTGAACTGCGTCCTCATTGGACCACGGGTAGTTCTGATATTTTCCGAAGAACAAGAGACCAATAAAAGACATCATAATATTTAAATGAATCAATGACGTACAATCCGTTCGGAAGATTAAATTTGGCAGTAGCCGATGGACAGCAGACGCCTTATTTGTATACAAGAAACGAAAATTTCGAAGGTCTCCATACCCATAACACGTATTTAACAATATTATGATACCTCCGTTTTGAAAGTTTATCATAAAAATGTATACTCAAACAATTCCGTTTTACGTGAGAACCTCAAAACACAATCACGAGATTTTACCATCAGTTTTATTGAAATAAGCTGAAAAATGAAATTTTGGAGGTCGTTTGTAGCATCAAAGAAAGCCTGATTACTTCTTATCGCCATAGGAAGCCATCTTACCGTCTTGAACAAACTATATCAGTCTCAATCTCATTTAGGTTGTATATGCATTATGTAGACTACTACTGGAAATATTAAAAACATTTAAACTATTTTCATGAGTTAAAAATTAAAATTGTGCAAGATTCAAGCTACAATTAGGGGTTTTATACCTTCGCCAACTGTGCTGCAAAAATTGTTTTGAAATGGAAATAGAAAACGTCTGAACCTACACATGTGATGTAACAAATATTTATCTCGCAGCAACAGTAAACAAAACATACCGGCATAAGGATTTATGTTAGGCATTAAGAATGAAAAATATATAGGGCCTACAGTAAGTAAATTATTCCTTAAAAAACAAAACAATCATAAAAAGGTTCTAAATGGGGAATTAATAAGTGCCACGAAAAATACTGTTGTAAGTTAAACTCAAGCAGAAGCGTTTATAGTTTATACAATTATTTTAAATGCGCATCCTTCGGAATTTTTTTTAGAAACTGGAGACAAATTCAAATATAAAAATTTATGATTATTTTATTCTAGTAATTAAAGGAAAACTTTAATAAAGACATAAAAAAACTTTCTGAGACGCAAAAAAAAATATTAATAGGTTTTGATGCAATTTGGAATTTTATAAACGATTTCAGAAGTGCAAGCACTAATAAAAGTTTGGTTACCATAAATAAACCACTCGCACTTGAAACTAAGCCCAAACCAGTTTCACGGAAGGGGTATTTACAGGTTGTAAAAAAAAAAAAACAGTGATTACGAAGAGAAAAATCCAGAAACAAAATTGACAGCACAGCAATTACGAACTCGACGTAATTACCATTCAGTAATGATTTTCTAGACGTGTGTCTATTGGGCTTCTGCTTTGCGTAGCGAAAAGAAGATTGATACTGTGAATAGAAGAGAGGGTGGAGGGTTTTTGCCAAGCAAAGCCATCATGCATCAAATGTCCCATCGCCTAATGTACATGCGCAAATTATAACGTGAAATGCCACAGAGTTGTAACAGCTTCAAATGGCAATTTCACCGATTGTGGAGCGAGTTTCCACTTTTCTAATTTACATTATACAACAGCTTTCTTTGCAACAAAAATGGTTTATTGCGTCCAGCACACACGTTTTTGAATATTATCCTCTGATAAGTAATGTCTAGGGAAACTTTATATACACATGTATGCATACACACACACATACATATATGTATATATAAACGCGAAAAACTACCTAAAGGAAGAAGTTAGCAACTATAGCTATAAAGAAAAATTTGTGAAATATTTGTAACCTCAAATAAGTATATCAAAGAAACAATTAAGTACCAAAAATACGATTCTTTAATATTATTTAATGTTAGATGTAATTAATTTCAAAAATGAAACTGTTTGATGAATTATTTTTTTTTTGCCATGAAATAAGGATTTTTGCAGTTTAGAACAGTGTTTTCAACCTTTTTGGATCACGACGCCGTGACCTTAAATTACCCAAATCGGCGGCACATTGAATATATTTTATGAAAATTTGTTTTTACATTTTTTTTTTAGATTTTATTCTTCTAGGGTGTATGTTTTTAGAGCCTTAAAAATAAAAAAGGACAATTTTTATTTCACTGTAGTATTTAACAACGGTTAAGTTTAAAAAAATTAATGAGAAATACATTATTTTTTTATAGAAAGAAACTTCTTTACATCTGGTAGAAGGTAAGTTGAGGTGACGAAAATGTAACTTTCAGAGGGCAACGAAAATGCGTAGAGGGGGGTGGGGTCTCAGGAGTGGAGCGCTCGATAGAATGTTTGCAGTTTAACGTAATGGTATATTTGCGCACTTGAATTACCCTCTATCTATGAAGTTTCACTTGTAACGCAATTGACGGCAAAAACACGCGTTTTTTAAAATTATAATTTACCAATATGTTGTGGCACACTACAGCTCAGACTTGTTGCTTTAACCGAAAATACAATATTCATCACTTTGACCGTCAACGCCACGCGATTTACAACATGACTTCAACCGTCCGTCAGAATATTTTTTTTGTTGTTGCCAAATCAAGGTTGCCAACAATACGTGTTTTTTTTTCTCACACGCAGAGATATATACTGATGTTTGCTATTTAAATCATGTTCATGAAAGTATTGTGTAGAGCACATCCTCGGAAAAAATTTCAGAGTCGTAACTTAATTTTTCTGGACGTGGAGTTTTAAAAGGCGCACTGTTATTATGCAAAAAAAAAACACGGAACGAACAAACATAATAACCCAACAGGCCCGTATTCTTTGACAACTGAATGCTGCGGCCGAAAACATGTATGCTATCGATCCGTCCCTAGGACAAAAGCTTGGCCTGCAGGTCGCATCATCGACGGACGGAGTCGACGGGCTAGTTATTGCAATTCCAGCTTCAATAAGGCAACACCGCTAAGCTGCAACCGTGATCTTAGCCGCTGCGGGGCTCGGGGTTCGAGCGCCAGATAACAGGCATCGAACCGCGGGCCCGCTACCTCTGTTCTGAGCGTGACGTAAGTAAAGGATATCAGGTGACTAGGCAGGCTTGCGGTCGGGACTCGAACCCGCGCGGTGCAGAGGGAAAATTCCACGAGCAATGTGGGATAAAATAGATGAATGAGATTCGGCAACATAGGTTATAAATCTCAGCGGAAGCAATCACAGCTGCGCCCCACGCTAGATACAGCGGCTTCAGGGGGCTCTCTGCGCGACGCACGTAGCCAAGGTCGGCCTACTCCCGGGGCGGACACGTTCTTGTCTGAGGCCCCGGCACGAATACAAAATTTAAAAAAAAGAGGCCTGACCGTCCCCCACTCTTTTTTTGCTTGACCCTCCCCGCGAGAAGGGTGCGGCCGTTTGAGGACAGGCGAAGGGAGTAGAGTTCGCTCTCCACACGTGACCTGCCTGCGGCTCGAGGCGAAGCGGGGTCATCTTCTTCCCTCCCCCCCCCCCGGGGAAAACCGACCTCTACGGGTGCACACCCACCACTTTCCCCACGTCCTTGCCGCCCCACCTCCCTTCCCCGTGCCCAGCGCATTCAGACCCGCTTCTACCCAAGTGGCCCTCGTATAAAAATATCGATACGTTATACAGCAAGTCCAATTTCAGTGGTATATTGTAAAAGTTTAATTTAGACTATTTACAAAAAAATCAGTTATCAAATCTTAAGTAATATAACTTTTTTTTTTTAAATGGCACAATACGTGCACCTTTAGTTATACGGCACACATCCAAACTAAAGTACAATTCTCCTCACACTTTGGTTAACACGTCCGGAGTGATGGCAGCAATGGCCTTTTCAATTCCGTGTCTCGTCTCTGGCCAATCGTTAGGTAGGGGCTGAACATAGACACTATCTTTTACAAAGCCAAAAAAGGAAGAAAAAATTCGCATAGCTTATGTCAGGTGAACATGGAGGCCAGCGAAAAAGAGCTCTGTCATCTCGATCATTACGGCCGATCCAACGGTCAGGGATTTCGACGTTCAACCACTCTCGTAAAAGAGATTCCAATGGGGAGGGTCTCCATCCTGTTGCCAAATAAAGTTTACAGGTTCACTTTCTACTAATTGAGGAAAGAACCATTATTTCGCGCTGCAAGCGAGAAAACAACAAATCAGTATTCGCGCTTGCGCTAATCTAAAACTGTTTTGTGTTACTATGTATTTTATTGTGACCTTGAACCAACACTTCACAACGCTTACAGTTGATTCTATTAAATTTTATAATTGGTATATTATTTTATGGACATACTGTACTATCGCTATTTTTGTTTCACGTCAAATTCTAAGGAATGCATATAACATGCATATAACTGAATGTCCCCAGACCTGCAGGGGCGTAGCCAGGGGGGGGGGGTTAGGGGTTCAACCCCCCCCCCCCCTAAGCACCAAATCTTTAATTAATTTCTTATTCATCACTCAAACAAATTTCATATTAAAATTAATAAAAATTTTAACATTACAATATTTAAATTTAAGTTCCGAAAACTGCTAAAATAGCACTATTTTACACCTTAAAATCCAAATTTTCCCGGGGGAGGACCCCCGGGCCCCCCGCTTTAATACGGGGGTGGGGGGGCCATGCTTCTTAACACTCCCCATACACAAATACTGGCTACGCCACTGCAGACCTGTAGTCAAATTTCCCTGACTTTTCCATAATTTCACCCTGAAGACTTTTTTTTTAAACAATTTACTTATTTTGTAATTGCTGTACAAATCCAAGCAGAAATGTATGTACGCAATTTTATAGTGTGAATGACTATGCACTAAAAAACAATCTAATTTTTTTTTCTTCACAATTTGGGTGATGGTAGATCGGAAAATGACGCTACCCCTCAAATATACTATCACTGGGGAACTTCCAAAACTTTGTCAGAATATCATGTAAATTCCCTATTTTTTCTAGCCAAATTAAACTTCCCTAATTTTCCAGAATGTGGACATCTTGATATAAATCTGGACCAGAAAAATTTGCGGGTTCAATGACCGCTAGAATATACTCCAGTCCACAATTCGGGAAAATGTCACCCGTTTCTTGGCTGCTAACTTGTCACGTCTAAACAACGGGTAAATAGTGATTCGATAATTCTTTGGTCGAAGGTTTCTAATTGGTTCAGAACCAACCAAACTATCTGTAAGCCAACAGCAGTAGTAGCACTAAGATGTTGAATTTTAACGTACGTATCACGAAAATTAATCTTATCTATCATCACCCTTATTCCGATTTTCTGTCCTTTCCACTTACGCCCTACCGGCAAGTCAAGATTCCAGGTTTGAGTTCCAAACTGGTCGCACTTTTTTTTTACGTTGGGAAATTTCCTTTTCTTGAAAGAGGACTAGTTTCGCATCTACGTTTGGAAAGACGATAGGTGGCAAAACAGTTGAGAAATAGATTTTGTGAAGTCAGCCATAGGTGTCGGACAACAAACCACAATCCAAAACAGAAATAGTTAAATTGTCAACAATTAATTGTATTACCGATAACGTCGAAGTCGAAAAATATTTATTAATTTTTAGTATTTATTGGGTTTATTAACACCGCTGCTTTTATGCAAAAGCAAAACGTAAACGTTTCAATCTGTATGAAAAATAACCTTATTGCAAAAGTTATTTTTTGAATGTGGGGCGAGGAAAGACAGCACAACGAAGCCAGTTTTCAGCGCACGTTTTTTTTCTTCTCAATCCTAGAACCAGCAAAGAAGAGGCGGAGCGGAGGACTGGATCATATCGCCGTCCTGACTTGTTAACCCGCGTCAAGCAGGACTTCCCGCGCGGGGCGCGACAGACGCGTGTCACCAGCCAATCAGGGCGCCGGACCACCCGGCGCGCCGTCAACATGCCAGCGCGAAGAGCGGCTCGTTCCGCCGTGCACACCGTGCGCACGATGAGGGAGTTCCGTAACTCGACAGTGAGCATGTGCACGCTGTGTAACATAGGGCGAGACATCTTCTACGTGTTCTAAAGCGAACACCGATTCTCCTGCTGTGGAGGAGGATCTTATAAAGTCTTTAAAATAGTTTCAAAATATATATGCGATTAGGTAATCTGGCGCTACATAAATTTGCGTTTGTTTTGTTTATTATATCACAATATTCAGCTGTTAAAGGCCGCATGTTCGCTGAATAACCAGTTAAATAACAGTAGTATATAATAGCCGGAGCTGGCACAGGCTTCAGGCTGAGGTGCCGAGGTGCCGACCGCCATATTGGATTGTGACGTCACGGCGGCCATCTTGGATGGTTGTGACCTTGACCTTTGACCTTGACCCCGGCGGCCATTTTGGATCCGCCATCTTGGATCCGCCATTTTGGATGACGTCATTGTGTTCTCGAAAATTCCGGCGATGTGTTTTCTGTCATATTGGATGATGACGTCACCGTTGCAATTTTGGTTACGGCCGCCATCTTTAACTTTTTTATTTATTATCCGATTTTAATGAAATTTTTTTTAAAAAATATAAAAAAATTAAATAATAAAATTTTAATAAAATATTAATAAAAATCATACATTAACGACACGGAGCTCGGAGTCCTCAGTTCGAACCCGACTAGTGCAAAAAAAATAAAAATGGCGACCGATCCTTCCCCCGTGGTGACTTTTGGCAGACTGACTCCCACCACTTTTCTTAAAGCATATATATCGTCACCTAGTATGACGTCATGTCCGCCATCTTGTCTACGTTGCTGGAGACCACCATCTTGTTTTCGTCGGCGAGAGTGCGCTGACGCCATGTTAGTTTAGTTCTTATCCGCTAGAGTGCAGTAATCATTTATTACTGTGACACCCGCCATCTTGAAATTTGGACACCATCTTGAAAATCCGTAATTATTTAGCTAGAAATTCGGGAAAAGTTCCAAAATTCATTAAATAAAGCACTCATTAATTTACATATTGATTCGATCCGCTCCTGTCCTTGGTTCGATACCCGATCGATGCAATAATGGTTAATCTTATTTAAAAAATAATAATTTCAATAAACCATGTTCAACATTCGTAAAGAGACTCTAAATCCTCTACGACCACCATCCTATCAGACGTCAAGACCACCATATTGGAAATGTGTAATTTTAATGCTAGAGATTCGAGAAAAAGTTCAAAATTCATTAAATAAATTTTTAATCCATTTAATGATTGATTAGATCGACTAAGATCCTTGGTTCGATCCCTGGCCGATACAAAACAACTTTAATTTAAAAAAATACTAAAAAAGTGTTAGGTTTGAGAAAATAAAAACACCACAAGCTCTTTTAAAAAAAATTTATTACATAAATTCAATACACTACTACAAGTACAAAAAAAACACTTACAAATACCAAAGCCTTTTGGATTCCTCGTTTCAAACAGTCTTCTTATTGTACGGACTAAGCCTTTTACATGACTTTAAATGTCTATCCGATCCGTTCATTACCGCAGCCAGAGACGGACTGAAGTTCATATCACTTATATAGTCTCATTAGCCGGTACAACACATGAGTCAAATCAATAACCATGTTCATTATACGTCTCGGAGCATTTTTTATAATGAAGATGTAAGCTATCAAGACGTGAAATTAGTTTTTTGCATTTATTGCACTGAAATTGTATTCTTTTAACATTATTAGAACAACTGCTTCTTTCATGTCTGCGAGCATTTGAGGTGATAGTAAATGATGCGTCACAGTATTTGCACTGACGCAATGTACGCTCTTCATTAATTGAAGTATTCAATGCTGATGAAACTTCGGATGATGGTGGAACAGCACATATCGAAGTCTCCTCCAGTGTTGTCAAAGGCGTTGCCAACGGGATCTGCTCCAACATCGTCGGCGCCGACGTCATGGTTCCCGTAGTCGATGGTACATCCTCCATCGAGTACGACGTTAAAGTCGGCAAAGATGCCATCGAAGTCTCAAGAACAAGCAATTACACGTCTTATGCACCAGAAGAAACAAACTAGGTGATCCGTACACCGTCGACGTCAGTAACAAAACTGAGCGTCCTGCTGTCTAGGACTCGCTTATATACATGCACCGTATGGAATAATACGCTAGTCAAACCAAGAACTTTTACTAAAATACTAGAGTCAAAACAACATTAAAAAAATAGAAGCACCATCAAAAAAAAAAAGGAAGCACACTTGGAAGCACCTTCAAAAAAGGAAAAAAAAAATTGGAAGCACCATCAAAAAAAGGAAGCACACTTGGAAGCACCTTCAAAAAAGGAAAAAAAAAAAAATTGGAAGCACCGACTACGAAAAGGCAGCACACTTGGAAGCACCTTCAAAAAAGGAAAAAAAAAAAATTGGAAGCACCGACTACGAAAAGGCAGCACATTTGGAAGCACCGCCTACGAAAAGGCAGCACATTTGGAAGCACCGACTACGAAAAGGCAGCACATTTGGAAGCACCGCCTACGAAAAGGCAGCACATTTGGCAGCACCGACAACGAAAAGGCAGCACATTTGGCAGCACCGCCTACGAAAAGGCAGCACATTTGGAAGCACCGACAACGAAAAGGCAGCACATTTGGAAGCACCGACAACGAAAAGGCAGCACATTTGGAAGCACCATCATCGAAAAGGCAGCACATTTGGAAGCACCGACTACGAAAAGGCAGCACATTTGGAAGCACCGACAACGAAAAGGCAGCACATTTGGAAGCACCGACAACGAAAAGGCAGCACATTTGGAAGCACCATCATCGAAAAGGCAGCACATTTGGAAGCACCGACTACGAAAAGGCAGCACATTTGGAAGCACCGACAACGAAAAGACAGCACATTTGGAAGCACCGACAACGAAAAGGCAGCACATTTGGAAGCACCGACAACGAAAAGGCAGCACATTTGGAAGCACCATCATCGAAAAGGCAGCACATTTGGAAGCTCCATCAACAAAACAAAAGGCAAAAAGGAAGCACAAGTTACGAGATCTAAGTCTTAGAAATCAGAATACAAGAAATAAAAACATTAAATTCTTATAATTTAAATTGTTTATTTTATTGCTTTACATTATACAAATGCAAGTAAAACAAGCCATTATTGTATGTAGCCAGCATTCCTCAGTTCCTTGAGTATGAAGGATATTTCTTTGATGCACGAATAGTTTCCTGCACAAAGCGAACCATGTAGAAGTCTTAACCGGTCAACCAATATGTTTGGATCATTCCATGATGTGTAATCAATCTCTTCTACCACCATCTTCCTTGCACCTTTATAAATATTATGATCTCTGGTGTCTTCCGTTTTACCACCAACCTCAGGGTAACTTTCATGTTTGAGACGGTGATCATCACAAGCTTGATCAGATTTATTTAATATATCACGTCGTTTCCACCGTTTCGGTCTCAGGACACCGCCACATTCTTCGATCTTGGCAGCTTTAGGTGCTTCATCATAGTCTATGTCTTTGTCAACAGCCTCAGAGTCACTGTAACAAGGAATCGTCTTCACCCAATTTTCCGTAATATTTCGATGTTGATGATGTTGAAGCGTCTTCATCGTCTTCATGCTTCCTTTTTAGGAGTCCATCATTTTTACAAAGTAGGAAAGATCTACTTGAATTCGGCTGGAATATATTCTCACTTTTCACGTTAAGGATTCTTCCATTGTCTTCATTATTCCGTAAATCATCAACCTCCTTCAATTTAAGTTCTTTGTCGAGATCGGAAGAGCCAAGAAAATTATTGTGGTAATGCAGATCACTCTTCCTTAGGATGGTAGATTCATCGTTGTCCTCTAGCTTGTACGCAGGCTTGGCGCTACAAGTTCTTCCATGTCTTTTTAGGCTCTCTCTCCGCGTAAACGACTTGCTACATCGAACACAACTTATCATATTGCGCAGTGGATTTTTAACACAGTCATTCTTCTCGTGTTGTCTTTTATTCTTTCTCAAGATAAAATCTTTACTGCAAAACTTACACCTATGTTCTTTCGATACAGCGTCAGATCCCAAATCAGAATTCATATTAGTTACTGAGACTAATGCCAGATACCAATTGAGTGTTTTAAATTAGATTCAATACTTAAATAGAAATTTTTTCATATTTCATCAGCGAGAATTAATATATCTCCTGCAAAAGTACTTTATGCATGTAGTTCTGCTTTTCAACAACAGATGTCGCCACATGTTGCTTGCAGGTAAATAATATTTAGTTATTTTATGCGGGATGCGGGATGCTCACTAACGATCGCAAAAGAAGGATGGCTTCGCTAGACTCCAAGGAAAAGGAAGTTCGTCTTGCATGTTGGTGCTCCACAGATGTCTCATGGCATAATATTAATTTGACTGAGTAATGATATGTGTTAATTCCACCTTATAAAAATATTGCAAGTTTTGATTTAGTAGCAGAAATTATCGAATTAAATGTAACTCCAAATAAAATGACATGTCTCATTAGACAAAAAAAAATCCATGCAGAGAGCGGTTTCTCAGAATAGTCAGAAACACTTGAAGAAACCACAGGAATGATTGCAAGAACACGAGAAAACCATCAAAATATTGACAAGAATATTCAGGAGCACACGGAGAAAACCACCATAATATTGACAAGAATAATCGGAAGCACACGGAGAAAACCGCCACAAGTTTTCTTTGTTATCATAAAATTACAGAAAAAAATCAAAAATAAAAAAACACAACAAATTCAAAAACTGATTCTGGCTTGGACTAGAACTCTATCTTTGCTCAACAATGAGAAGTTCACAAGCTAGCATAATCAGTTTTTGAATTTGTTGTGTTTTTTTTTATTTTTGATTTTTTTCTGTAATTTTATGATAACAAAGAAAACTTGTGGCGGTTTTCTCCGTGTGCTTCCGATTATTCTTGTCAATATTATGGTGGTTTTCTCCGTGTGCTCCTGAATATTCTTGTCAATATTTTGATGGTTTTCTCGTGTTCTTGCAATCATTCCTGTGGTTTCTTCAAGTGTTTCTGACTATTCTGAGAAACCGCTCTCTGCATGGATTTTTTTTTGTCTAATGAGACTTGTCATTTTATTTGGAGTTACATTTAATTCGATAATTTCTGCTACTAAATCAAAACTTGCAATATTTTTATAAGGTGGAATTAACACATATCATTACTCAGTCAAATTAATATTATGCCATGAGACATCTGTGGAGCACCAACATGCAAGACGAACTTCCTTTTCCTTGGAGTCTAGCGAAGCCATCCTTCTTTTGCGATCGTTAGTGAGCATCCCGCATCCCGCATAAAATAACTAAATATTATTTACCTGCAAGCAACATGTGGCGACATCTGTTGTTGAAAAGCAGAACTACATGCATAAAGTACTTTTGCAGGAGATATATTAATTCTCGCTGATGAAATATGAAAAAATTTCTATTTAAGTATTGAATCTAATTTAAAACACTCAATTGGTATCTGGCATTAGTCTCAGTAACTAATATGAATTCTGATTTGGGATCTGACGCTGTATCGAAAGAACATAGGTGTAAGTTTTGCAGTAAAGATTTTATCTTGAGAAAGAATAAAAGACAACACGAGAAGAATGACTGTGTTAAAAATCCACTGCGCAATATGATAAGTTGTGTTCGATGTAGCAAGTCGTTTACGCGGAGAGAGAGCCTAAAAAGACATGGAAGAACTTGTAGCGCCAAGCCTGCGTACAAGCTAGAGGACAACGATGAATCTACCATCCTAAGGAAGAGTGATCTGCATTACCACAATAATTTTCTTGGCTCTTCCGATCTCGACAAAGAACTTAAATTGAAGGAGGTTGATGATTTACGGAATAATGAAGACAATGGAAGAATCCTTAACGTGAAAAGTGAGAATATATTCCAGCCGAATTCAAGTAGATCTTTCCTACTTTGTAAAAATGATGGACTCCTAAAAAGGAAGCATGAAGACGATGAAGACGCTTCAACATCATCAACATCGAAATATTACGGAAAATTGGGTGAATACGATTCCTTCTACGGTGATTGTTACAGTGACTCTGAGGCTGTTGACAAAGACATAGACTATGATGAAGCACCTAAAGCTGCCAAGATCGAAGAATGTGGCGGTGTCCTGAGACCGAAACGGTGGAAACGACGTGATATATTAAATAAATCTGATCAAGCTTGTGATGATCACCGTCTCAAACATGAAAGTTACCCTGAGGTTGGTGGTAAAATGGAAGACACCAGAGATCATAATATTTATAAAGGTGCAAGGAAGATGGTGGTAGAAGAGATTGATTACACATCATGGAATGATCCAAACATATTGGTTGACCGGTTAAGACTTCTACATGGTTCGCTTTGTGCAGGAAACTATTCGTGCATCAAAGAAATATCCTTCATACTCAAGGAACTGAGGAATGCTGGCTACATACAATAATGGCTTGTTTTACTTGCATTTGTATAATGTAAAGCAATAAAATAAACAATTTAAATTATAAGAATTTAATGTTTTTATTTCTTGTATTCTGATTTCTAAGACTTAGATCTCGTAACTTGTGCTTCCTTTTTGCCTTTTGTTTTGTTGATGGAGCTTCCAAATGTGCTGCCTTTTCGATGATGGTGCTTCCAAATGTGCTGCCTTTTCGTTGTCGGTGCTTCCAAATGTGCTGCCTTTTCGTTGTCGGTGCTTCCAAATGTGCTGTCTTTTCGTTGTCGGTGCTTCCAAATGTGCTGCCTTTTCGTAGTCGGTGCTTCCAAATGTGCTGCCTTTTCGATGATGGTGCTTCCAAATGTGCTGCCTTTTCGTTGTCGGTGCTTCCAAATGTGCTGCCTTTTCGTTGTCGGTGCTTCCAAATGTGCTGCCTTTTCGTAGTCGGTGCTTCCAAATGTGCTGCCTTTTCGATGATGGTGCTTCCAAATGTGCTGCCTTTTCGTTGTCGGTGCTTCCAAATGTGCTGCCTTTTCGTTGTCGGTGCTTCCAAATGTGCTGCCTTTTCGTAGGCGGTGCTGCCAAATGTGCTGCCTTTTCGTTGTCGGTGCTGCCAAATGTGCTGCCTTTTCGTAGGCGGTGCTTCCAAATGTGCTGCCTTTTCGTAGTCGGTGCTTCCAAATGTGCTGCCTTTTCGTAGGCGGTGCTTCCAAATGTGCTGCCTTTTCGTAGTCGGTGCTTCCAATTTTTTTTTTTTCCTTTTTTGAAGGTGCTTCCAAGTGTGCTGCCTTTTCGTAGTCGGTGTTTCCAATTTTTTTTTTCCTTTTTTGAAGGTGCTTCCAAGTGTGCTTCCTTTTTTTGATGGTGCTTCCAATTTTTTTTTTCCTTTTTTGAAGGTGCTTCCAAGTGTGCTTCCTTTTTTTTTTTGATGGTGCTTCTATTTTTTTAATGTTGTTTTGACTCTAGTATTTTAGTAAAAGTTCTTGGTTTGACTAGCGTATTATTCCATACGGTGCATGTATATAAGCGAGTCCTAGACAGCAGGACGCTCAGTTTTGTTACTGACGTCGACGGTGTACGGATCACCTAGTTTGTTTCTTCTGGTGCATAAGACGTGTAATTGCTTGTTCTTGAGACTTCGATGGCATCTTTGCCGACTTTAACGTCGTACTCGATGGAGGATGTACCATCGACTACGGGAACCATGACGTCGGCGCCGACGATGTTGGAGCAGATCCCGTTGGCAACGCCTCTGACAACACTGGAGGAGACTTCGATATGTGCTGTTCCACCATCATCCGAAGTTTCATCAGCATTGAATACTTCAATTAATGAAGAGCGTACATTGCGTCAGTGCAAATACTGTGACGCATCATTTACTATCACCTCAAATGCTCGCAGACATGAAAGAAGCAGTTGTTCTAATAATGTTAAAAGAATACAATTTCAGTGCAATAAATGCAAAAAACTAATTTCACGTCTTGATAGCTTACATCTTCATTATAAAAAATGCTCCGAGACGTATAATGAACATGGTTATTGATTTGACTCATGTGTTGTACCGGCTAATGAGACTATATAAGTGATATGAACTTCAGTCCGTCTCTGGCTGCGGTAATGAACGGATCGGATAGACATTTAAAGTCATGTAAAAGGCTTAGTCCGTACAATAAGAAGACTGTTTGAAACGAGGAATCCAAAAGGCTTTGGTATTTGTAAGTGTTTTTTTTGTACTTGTAGTAGTGTATTGAATTTATGTAATAAATTTTTTTTAAAAGAGCTTGTGGTGTTTTTATTTTCTCAAACCTAACACTTTTTTAGTATTTTTTTAAATTAAAGTTGTTTTGTATCGGCCAGGGATCGAACCAAGGATCTTAGTCGATCTAATCAATCATTAAATGGATTAAAAATTTATTTAATGAATTTTGAACTTTTTCTCGAATCTCTAGCATTAAAATTACACATTTCCAATATGGTGGTCTTGACGTCTGATAGGATGGTGGTCGTAGAGGATTTAGAGTCTCTTTACGAATGTTGAACATGGTTTATTGAAATTATTATTTTTTAAATAAGATTAACCATTATTGCATCGATCGGGTATCGAACCAAGGACAGGAGCGGATCGAATCAATATGTAAATTAATGAGTGCTTTATTTAATGAATTTTGGAACTTTTCCCGAATTTCTAGCTAAATAATTACGGATTTTCAAGATGGTGTCCAAATTTCAAGATGGCGGGTGTCACAGTAATAAATGATTACTGCACTCTAGCGGATAAGAACTAAACTAACATGGCGTCAGCGCACTCTCGCCGACGAAAACAAGATGGTGGTCTCCAGCAACGTAGACAAGATGGCGGACATGACGTCATACTAGGTGACGATATATATGCTTTAAGAAAAGTGGTGGGAGTCAGTCTGCCAAAAGTCACCACGGGGGAAGGATCGGTCGCCATTTTTATTTTTTTTGCACTAGTCGGGTTCGAACTGAGGACTCCGAGCTCCGTGTCGTTAATGTATGATTTTTATTAATATTTTATTAAAATTTTATTATTTAATTTTTTTATATTTTTTAAAAAAAATTTCATTAAAATCGGATAATAAATAAAAAAGTTAAAGATGGCGGCCGTAACCAAAATTGCAACGGTGACGTCATCATCCAATATGACAGAAAACACATCGCCGGAATTTTCGAGAACACAATGACGTCATCCAAAATGGCGGATCCAAGATGGCGGATCCAAAATGGCCGCCGGGGTCAAGGTCAAGGGTCAAGGTCACAACCATCCAAGATGGCCGCCGTGACGTCACAATCCAATATGGCGGTCGGCACTTCGTCACTTCAGCCTGAAGCCTGTGCCAGCTCCGGCTATTATATACTACTAATAACGTCTCTCACTTTATTCTGAACAGGGTGTAGGTATCAGCTAATCTCGTGCGTCATAACGCGCGAACGTATGGTGGGAACGAGGCGGTTTCAGTGCTACCAAGTTAATTAGAGAAATGTAGGTTTAATAAGTGCACATGTGTAGCCAGTTGAAACGGAAAAGCAACTACAATTTTGCCTTGATGATGTTAGAACCTTATAGAGTAAATATTTCAGATACAAAATATCGTGAAGTATTTTAAAGATATTGCCGTAGGTCATTTATTAGGGGAAAAAACACAAACGAGTGTACGGTAGCCAATACGGTAATTTTTTTTGTAAGCTTAGGCATGTTTTACTGGAACGATTTTCGCGTTAGTGTTACGTTCATGTCTTCACGTAGTGAAAACATGAACAGTGCGTGAAACCCAAAGAAAAAGATCATTCCCTGCCCTCCCACATCTCACCGCATCGCTCACACAACCGAGAAAACATTTCCAGTTTCGTAATGCAACTTACTTCCAGGAAAGGCATCAGTGTGGTGAGACCACGTGGATCACGACGGCCACTTACGTCACACACACAAAGGGATATCTCAAGAAGCACGACGTCTTGTCCGAACAAACTGAAATCCAAAAACAAACGACGCTCTAAAACAATCGATCACAGTCATACCTACATGGTGTGACTAAAGTTTCAAAACCACGACCTTTTTTGCTTCTTCCAAGAATGACAGCTTAATGGCATCTTGTTTTTTTTTGTCCTTTTTTATCGTCTTAGGTGTTCCCTGAGTACACACAAGCGAATGATGTTATGTTCTGTAATGCCTCGGCGTCGAAAAGATGCTGTGGAACAGATTAGTAAACAGCGCAGCCACAAAGGGTAACGCCTGAATGTCTTTCTCAGAAGAGACACGCACGCCAAAACATAAAACCTTCATGTACGACAGACAAAGTCACAAGAGATCAAAGATGTAATCTAACAAAAAAGAAAGTAAAAAGTCATTAAAAATTGGAACATACAAACAAACGAAGTTAGATGTTTAATATTAGTAGTTTCTATTCAATACGAATTTATAAGGAAATCCTAATGACAGTTAAGCTACCGATATGTAATGTAAAGCATCGAAATTTTGAGGAAAATACAGTAGTATTGATGACGTTAAAAGAATTTTCCTTTTGTGATTAATAGCTGATGATTTTCAAAAATATTTTAACGTAAAATATGTATTTCATTAAACAAATTGTTTATGTTAAAAAGTAAGGAACTTAAATTTTTACTTTGCTCATAATAAAGTAAGAATGCAATACACACTTTGTTACTAACACAATATAACTATAGTAGAATCAAAATTAAAACCTATTAATGTATTCAAATGATATATTTTTAAACGTGAATTTAAAAATAACACACAGCGCATGGGCCTCGCAGGAAATATCCCACTGGATAGGAATGAATCAATCACATTCTATGTGGTGTATTTTCAAATCGAATTTCTTTTGCGACCATCTTGTGTAGATCAATCTGGCGACTCTGTAATATAAATACGTTAACATATTTGTACAACCCACACACTCAAATATTTTATAGTCCCACGATTATGAATGACGATAATTTGTGTATATTTATATAGGCCTATTCAATTTAATTTTCATACAAGCCTTAATTGTTTTTAAAATACTAACTTAAACATCAAACTGTTACTTTAATGCTAATCATCAAACACACGATCAATGTCCAAGTGTTTTGAAAGTTCCGTGTGGCTAAGAAACACCACGACTATAAAGTTCTCGGGGCGCCGTCGAGGATGTAGTTATATGATTCGCTCGGACGCGACTGGACGCCCGCGGGACAAGGCGGGATATGATAAACGACGGCAATAAACCTCCGAAAACGTCGTAAATTCGGCCAAGCAAGCAAGTGGGAAAGGGGAACAGCTTGGGACCTCCCCCGAGCACTCGAAAAAGAAGCGGGCGACACCATGGAGTTCGGAAACCACATGCTCGCCGTGACGTAGGTAGCTGTGAGCCACTTTCTGCCCCCACAACCGCCATATCGCAACACCCAATCCATTGCGGATGTAGAATGACAAGTACGAATAAGAATCCCCGTCGTTGAACAGTCAGGTGCATACAAAATTCTAACTGTTTTCACAATGCAAAAACCTCGCTTCATCCAGTGTTTAGGGACGCAGCCCATCAGCTGGACCAAATGCTGTTTAGAGCAGTGTGTCGATGTAGCGATGAATGCATGGAGCCCGTTTGGCGACACTTTCCAATCTAATTTTAGTAGGTACATTTAAAAATTGAAATATTGGTACATTATATTTGTGGTTCAAAAAAGTCCTGTTGTCTATAGCACTGCAGTAAAATAATTGTTAAGCAAGTTTGGTAAACAATGATAAGGAATTAGGAGACAAATTAGAACAAAACAAAAAATTCAGGGTTCAGGGGGGGGGGGGGGCTCTATGGCACCCTTCCCCCTTATGGAGTCAGGGATGGGCAGAGAGAGGCCATGGCCCTCATTAATAGAAAAACACTAACCAGCTTGAAATAACGAAAAGGTGGCTAATTTTATGGCCACTGAATATGAAAAATTATAGAGTAAGTTACCTTCTCTGACAACGTGTTAGAACACAATAATAAGTAGAGTACATTGTGTAAGGATCTTTCGTTCTCGCTTTTTATTTGAAAATTCCACATTAAAAAAAAATACTTTAAAGTCATCACATAGCAAAAAAATTATTTTAAAGGATCATCCTTTGAAAACATTTCTGGGGAAGGATCACAGGACAAGCAGTTTTTCTGTGAAAAAGGAAGGGAGGGGGGAGGGAAGCAATCCATACCACTCCCCTTAGACCATCAAAACAGGCCTATCAATTATTTTTGTTAAAGCTTCATTTGCCCCCCCCCCCTTTTTTTTTTCCTAAAAAAATCCTGGCTGTGCCTGTGCACGAATCCTCAATTACCCGCCCGAAAAATACGTGTTCGTGCAACTTTGGAATTTTTTTTTCTGGGAAGCATAACGATTTTCCCGTATTTCAAATATTTCTAACTTCACCAAACCAATCATTCTCTTTAGTTATGGTCTTCTAGACCCGCGAAAAGAACAAAAAAAATTTCAAAATTGTATTTTACAGGCGTGTAACTTAAAGATTAACCTGAAACATTGGGCGGCTGGGCGAACCACCGCCCGGCCGACACGAAGACAGTCGTAGGAAAACGGAAAATGCCGAAGATGGAGCCGCTTGTCGTCAGGTAATCCCGCGGCGATCGCGTCCGACCAAACTGAACGCGGAGCTGTTTCGAAATCTTCAAAGGAACAAGTGGCAGAAGCCGGCATGCAGAGCGATTCATCAGAGCCAATGATTAATAAAACTACATTCCAGGACGAAAAAAAAAATACCGATTTTTCAAAACGAAGCCGGCCAACCATGGTAACCAAACCGCGTCCCTAGATTTCACAGTAACGCGGCGAAGTATTAATTGAGATCCCAAAATTTTAATACCGTCTTTTCCTGAGTCCGGGAAAATTCGCTGTCAGTGACTGGAGAACTGACTTAACAGACACCTGCATATTCAGGCAGATGCGACCTGGGGCCTATTCCACCAATAAACTTTGCAACTTTGCAACTTTTCACTTTGCACTTTTCTTTCTTACTTCTGTTCCACGAAAATTAGAATTCGCAAAGCAAAAATTGAAAAGTGCAAAGCGAAAAGTGCAAAGACTTTGCACTTTTGAACGTGTTTCTGTTCACAATAATCTCTCTCTGCATAATTCATCTATAAATATTTGCAAAGTTTTCAGAGGTTATGCAAATAATATTTTGCTTTTGCAGTTTAACTTTTTATTGTGTGATCTTATTTAAATCATTTGTTTGAGGTGGTAAAAAGTGTTGTTTGTTATAAATTTAGCATCAAGTAATTATTTTATTTAATTTAATGTGGTTGAGAGAAATGAAACATAAACACATAAACTACAAAAGTAAAAGAAGGAAAATGATGAGGAGTATTTTATTGCATTCAAGTGATGAATCTGATGAAGATGACAGAGTTCCAGTAAGGAAAGTGTACAGATTGAGAATAAATTTCATGATTGACAATGATATTCATTGTGCTTTTAAAAGAACGTCAGTCCATTCCTTCTCTTTTGTTTCTGTGTTACTATACTCGAGAAACTTGCAAATAATATATCTTTTTTTCTTGTATAAGTTCTAATACTGATAATTTTTTATGCACAGCTTATATTTTCTTACTCATCATGCACTCTATAACCTACAAACTAGGCAAAGATGTTAAAAATTTTGGTGGAACACATTTATTTTGCACTTTTCAGTTATATGCAAAGTGCAAAGTGCAAATTGAAAAGTTGCAAAGTTTATTGGTGGAATAGGCCCCTGTTCATTCTTTGCTGACTTCAGAGATGTCTAAACTGAGTTACTCATGATTCGATACTTTTAAAATTTAAGGTTTACAATTGGCTTAGAGCCCTTCGGAGAAAACACGGGCCAGAAGCAGAAGCAACAAAAATTCACAATTGAGTTCATTAGTGATGTGCCACATTTCACTTTCTCTTTTGGTCGGCAACATGATTTTTGGGTGTTTGTCATTTAGCTTCTTTGTCCTCCAAGGCGTGACAAATAATTTGCGCTCCAATGACACGGATCAGCCAGTGTACAAACATTTACACTCTGTTTTGTCATTAAAATTTACGTCGTGAATTTCACAACTCTCTCTCTCTCTCTCTCTCTCTCTAGAAAATTGGGTGTTCGTTCTGCAACCTTCAAGCACACGCCCACGGTCTTTAGACGACTGTTATACCAAGTCTATTATTCACACAGCGTGGTTAAATTTGACAACTACGAAATACTGAACCTGACATTAGTAAAATATATATAATTCCTACTAAGAACTTTCTCAAAAGACCCAGTTGCCATCAATTCCGGAACGACACGTAATGTATTCTGCGCAGCTGATCCGCATGAATTTGTTATTCACCCGTGGGGCAGCAGGCTGGTGGGTCGCGCCAGGACACGCCCGCGCCTAAATCAACATCTGGAAGATCTGATAGCGGAGCAAGCGGTGAGGGGGGGACGGGCGTGCGCCGGCAGCGCCCCTGGCGGGGCGGAGTCGCACCGCCGCTGAAACCCGCCATCTGTCGCGCGCCCACGCAACCGACCTTCCCCCTGGCGGCGAAAGCTCGAACCAGCTGCTGGCGCGCTGAACTACCGACTCAAAAAAAAAATCCCCGGGTCACGAATACCTCTTATCGAGAGCAGATATTTATGAGTAGTATGTTTCAAATAAGAGGCATCTTTTGTTCTGGTCTACTGTAATCTGACCTGACTGTTATCCTTGTTTAAAATTTCCGGGTGTAAGTACCGCTAGTCAAATGTTCCGTTACCGTGCTATTGTTATTCCGTCTCAGGCAGTTGTTAGATGTGCGAATTAATATGTGGCGGCGGATGCGCAGATTCTTATTCAAATTAAGTATAAAGGCCCCTTGTTATGAAATGAATATAAGCCAGTTTCAGTTTCAATACACATAAAATACACAATTTAAAAAGACTGATGACATTTTTTGTCGTTTTAACAAACTTAATTTTTTTTTATTCGGAAATATTTGTTTAGTAACAGTTTTCGTTATTTCGCGTACGTACTAAAACATGATTTAAAAAAACTATGTAGTCTGATGGTATGCTTAAAAATAGCTGTATTTTACGTACATAAGGAAATTGTGATGTACAAAAAAAAGTAAAATAATTCAACATTTAATATGTGCAGCTGTAACACTTGTAGCAATCGATATACTGTGTTATCGTGCTGTCTGCACTGTGTTTTTGCTAGCATGCACACTTCGCCAGGCCGTCCGCGAGTCGAGAAGGATTCAAAGTTACATCAAAGCCATTAACATTTCCGGGGAGCCACAGACCAGATCCTACACCGCCGTATCTGGTGAGACGGACGCTTCTTTGTTTCAGGACAATGGGCTCGTGTGAGGTAATTTTTCTGCATCTCGCGTCTTCCTTGCGTCACTTTTTGCGGCGCTGCTATATCGAGGTACTCCCGTGCCCTCCAACTACGAATCCCTTCATTGCTACACTGTCGTTGCTACATCATTCCACTGGTTTGGACATGAATTCACAATTTATCTTTGTTTTATAATTTTTTTTTCAGTAAATAAGAAATTCGATTATGAAACTAGCAGCCATTGTTTTTGTGAAGTGCCAGGCTGTATTGAAGTTTAATTTTGTGACGTGTGTGTATAAACCGATGGGTTGGTTTCAGAAGTGTTTCCAGTCGTTTGTGATTTTGTGATTAATTCTGTTTTATTAAGGCTTAACTTCCGGTCGACGGCGAGTTCAAACCAGATATATTGGGTAACAAATCGGCTATAATCGGCATTATTGTATGTGAATATGTATGTATTATGAATGTATAGATATATACACATACAATCAATATATCTCTACAATTACTTGCTTCCACTTGGTAGTTAAATCTGTACCTCGGGGGCTAAGGCAATATTTCACATAAAACGTATTTATTTTTTTCATGAGAGTAGTTTAAAGAATTTTAAAATGTACTTTACTTATTTAATCAACCATTTTCTTCCCAAAATATGTGAGTTTTTGACATATCGCAGATCTTAGTGTATGCCACTATAAAGAACGCGAGACGGTGGTCAAATCATGTGCATACAACCCAGAACCAAATTTAACCTTTAATTTTTTTTTACCAAACCTGGCTTTTACATGGAAAAAAATTTTGTTACCTATATGACAATCTCAAGTTCTTGTTAGTTAAGTCATGACCTCTGTACACGAGCTTCGTTGCAATTTTGGCTTTGGCAGTTTTAAAGATCATGCCATAAGTTTTCCCCCATCCTGAAAATATTAACATATATTTCTGAACGTTATTCATTTTTGAATACACCTTCAAGCTACAGATAAGCAGACACCCTCATCCTCCTTACGTGGACCGTTGTCAGCTTTCGACTGTAGGGCATCGCCTGGCCGAGGGCTTCGAGATCTCCGGACGCAGATAAGCCCCTGGGCAGGTGAGAAGATTGGCAACGGAAAAAAAAAATAAACAAACACCTAGTCGCAGGCCGCTGGCGGCGCGTGTCCGCTCCCACTGAGGCAGCGCGGCGCGACGCGGCGGTCAAATCACATCTCGCCGCCACGCCTGCCCGACCGAGAGCGAAATTCGTTGTGTAGTGAGAATTGACAAATTTTTCAGTGCTTACGATGTTACATGCCACCGGGTCCGGGAAGGAGGAGGGGGGATGAAAGCATGCACGTTGGAAGTGAAACTTCAGAGATAAGGATAGTAAAATTTTTGGAGTAATCTAATTTTTGAAACACGCGTAATAATGCGTTGAAAACACACCTGTATTTAACAGTGTCTATCCATGTCTTCAGTGGAATCTAATAATAAATTAGTGGGTTTGTGATTAGAGTTGAGAGTTTAGAATTGCGAATCACGAGTTGCGGAAGTATGCAAAAGTAATATGCTGTCAAAAGTATTGGTGAGTACACGAAATCATGCGCTGCTGCCAACATCTGTAACCGGCTGTAAAGATGTTTTCAATCAAAATCCTTATCTTTTAAACCCTGTACCATCGAGCAATATTCGTTACTCTCGATACACACTTTAACTCCGTTAACTTCTTACTTTCGTTAGATACCCTGTGATTCTGATATCACTCTAAAGCTGTAAATATGTTTCACTTCTAAAAGCATATGACAAAACTTAAAAAGCGACCGAATGGCACAGTCTTATTTTTATTTTCAGCAATACTTGACACATGTATAAGTATTTGTTTACTTTGCACAAATACGTCAATTTTTATGTTTTTTTCCTATATTTGAAAAAAAAATATTCTACTTGTGTGTGAACCTACCTGAAAAAACATTATACTTGACAAAAACGTGTGGAGCATAATACAAAACCGAGCATAGTTCAAAATTGGCGAATTATTTTTCAAAGTAAAATTTTGTCAATGGTATACTGTAATAAGCAAAAGTAAAATGTGAATCGATGTCGTTTATCACATAGTAACTCTTAAACGCAAGACTAAGCAAGGCCACGTCGAGTTGATATCATGGGGCTACATTAAAGAGGGTTGACGTTTGAATGTCAGTGCTGCCATCGTAATTTAGATTGTTTCTTGGTTTTCCGAAACCACGCAATTAAGATTATGGGACTGTTTCCTGAACTACATGTTACTAGCCCATTACTTATTTTTGTATGTCTTTAGTGCCCTCACTGTCGATGTGCTAAAAAACTCAAAATAAAAATAAATAAATTACTATACACAAGCACGAACATTGCGTGGTCAAAAAAATCATAACGCGTAGCGAATCCAGAATGGTAGTGAGGTTACAAGGACTGGTTTTGGGAGATGGATGAGAGTATTTTATCAGTTTTTTTTAGTTTTACGAAAAAAATAAAAATATATATGCTATTTTTATCCAGTGTCAAGTTGCAATCGGATCCGTCCTCAAAAACTATCCAAAGTTCGCAGCTCATAGAGGAATAAAAATAATTAAATTTTACGGCGATTTTAGTAAATTTGAAATTGGCCCTAACCTAATTTAGTTAAGATCACCTGAACGAACAAAAAGCTACCCTCCCAGAGAGAAAAAATTAGGAACGAATATTTTCGAGAATTCGTTTTGTATATGCATTCACTGACCCCGAGACAGACTCCCGAATAATGACAAACTTAGTAGGTTTTCACGGAAGGAAAGGGGGTTAGGGGAGGTGGTGGGGATTCTCATGGCCTTGAGAATCCGTTACAGGGTCACGGGTAGTGTTCATAACCGGGAAATCCTGATCCAGAAAGTACCGGAAATTCCCTGTACTTTTGATATAGTAAAAGTAATTTAAAATCGATTCCCGGTTATTTCCGAACTTTCGGGACTTGACGTCGACAGCATAATATTTCGTTTTTTTTTTATCAGACTTTCATTTGATGCTCTCGTCTGGCGAGGTGATCTCTGCAGGCGGGGTGAGGGGAGGGAGTCTGGGCACTCCCCAGTCGCCAATCAGTGTTCGAACTGCTGTGTGCTGGTGCCTGAGGTTGTTGCGCCAGTAGTCTTATAAAGACTTCTTTTTTTCAAGTTGGTTATGAAAACAAGAAATGTTATTTTAAAAAGTTAAAAATCATACGTTTTTACCTGCATCAAAACGATCATTGGTTAAAATTTTTCCCTCAGCGTTAAAAAAAAAAAAAAAAAAAAAAAAAAAAAAATTGAGAGTAAGGCTGAGAATAAGGCGATTTGCTTACTCTTGGTCACTAAAACGTGTTTAATCGTCGTTTTAAAACTTACTTTTACTACTTCAATCACCGACTGCTGCACCATTAATAAAAAAAATTAAAAAAACTAACTAGTACCGAAAGTGCCGGGTATTCTCGGTTCCATTGAGGACTAGTACCGAAATTCCCGTTTCTGAAAAATCTGTTACTGTTCCGAGTAGCCAGAGGAAACCCGCGGCTGGTTCTGGAAGTCGCGCCCCCTCCCCCAGCCAGAGACAACACGCTGCCGCCGCCTGCTTCAAGGCGAACCGGCCGACCGGAAGCCGAATTAACGCCGCAGGAAGTTGGCTGGAAGCGCGCCCGCAACGAATCGGGCTCGGAACGGTTAATAGTTACCCAGCGAAACCTACCTGTATCTCTGCCGAGCCCCACACTAGTGTTTACCTTCACTTCGAAACGAACGTGAAAGGAAAACAAATCCCAGGATGGCCTTGCAAACTGTATTATTATTATTATTTAAAAAACTGTTACCATACCAACGTTAGCAATAAACGATATTTAGGAATACAATTGCCGTGACATTTACTTACATATTTGAAACATAACCAACAACAAAGACAGCGTGTGGCAGAAATCATTTCCTAATTTTCGGCTTAATATGTTTCCTGTATTTCTGACTAAAAAAAAAAAAAAAAAACACACACATTTCATGTAAATAACCTAACCACTGAGAGCCTTAAAAACAACCACAATTATAACACTATAATTAGCAGTTTTGACCTTTTCCAAGAACACCTTTTAGGGAAGCAACTCAAAAAATTACTACACAGCAACATAATAATTGCAGTACTGGCATTTGACTGTTTACGCGACGTAATTTTTGTTGAAAAATAAATTCAATTATATTGGAAATTTTTCTCATAGTTAAAAACGAGCGACACTTTTCGACGTATTTAAAATTTCTTCAAGTACGTCCTAGCCTTATGTGCAGGCGTGATTATCGTTCCTTTGGTATTTCCTGGTTGGTTGTAAGAAGATGGCGAGAAAAAAAAAAGAAATGAAATATATGAAACACTGTGACAGTTGGAATGACACGACGAATGTTTCTCGATATGAAGGTCATCGGCTAAGGGAGAGCGTGTCTTCGTTTCACCTGCTGGTGCTTGATTGGCTGGAGGAGGAAGCATACAGTTAGTGCCTTGTGTGTGTGTGTTTGGGGGGAGGGGAGGAAGGATGAGGTCCGCCCGTACAGGTTCGAACAGTCGGTCGTAAAGCACGAGCGGTCTCGGACACTCGGAACAACGGGAGGGATCGCGCTGCGGGAGAGACGACCCGAGACGCGCGTGGGCGCGCCGCGGCGCCGAAGGTCAAGAGTTCGATCCCCGCCCCGGGCGTAGCTGTCCCGACGCCATCGATCAACCCGCCCAGCTTGCAGGAAATAACCCCCTTTTTTTAAATTGGGTTTTCACGCGACGACGTTTCAGCCACGTCGCAGAGACCAGCATTGTACCGCGAACTTGAAACAAGAGACGTCTTCACGCGTCCTGAACACAATTCACCCATTTGGGTGAAATAACGATGAATTTCCCATCAACGGTTTCTCTAATAGGCACGCACAATTAACGTTTTTATCAAATCTTTCCGTAATCAAAATATGTATTGTCTACTTTATCACAGAAGCTCGATGCACCATATTCAAGGTGAGAGTAAAGGTGGGGCCACACAGATGTTCGCGATGTTCGCTATGTATGCTACGTTCGCTGCGACAGGTGACAAGACAATCAGCCTGGTTCGCGAATGTCCTTGAGACGCATGCCGTCGGATTCGAGTGATAATTCCGGCGATTATGATTTCATGTCGGCTCTCACAGTATGCAAACGTAAAAAGATTACTCTAAAAAGAAAATAAATATGAAGGATTTCATCATTTGATAATTTATGGATTATTTCAGAATAAATGCAACTCAGTTTAACCGCATTTCCTTGAAACAAATTCTAGGCACTGTCCTGCATATACTGCCGTCTATATTCTTCCATAAAATTTGATATTTTCGTACATCTTCAATTAAATTTTCCGTCGTCACGACTTTAAATGCACGATACTGAGAGAGAAAAAAATTATAAACCGTAAACGCACAAGTGCAGCATAATTCCGCGCGGAAACAGATGGTTTTATCACCTGCGCATGTGCGAAGTCAGCGACGTTTAGAAAAATAGCCGAGAACCAAACACCTGGCGACGTCGCGAACATAGCGAACACAGCTTGATGTGACCAGTGACACCTGAGATGCAGCTGGCTGTATTACACTCGCGTAGCGTAATCGCGAACACAGCGAGCATAGAGCTCGACTCGGTGGCCGGGCGGGTACACAAGTTTGTTACTTCAAGGTTGGTGGCAGATCGTGACTGGCTGGCGTCGAGTTCAACGAACGGTCAGAGTAAATGAAGACAAAACTTACCCGCTGTAGAGCGGCTCAGCCGTTGAAAATTGGAACAACGCTAAAGAGTAATGAACGAACTTCTAGTTGATCGATCATCAGTACGTTACACCAACTATGAACAAGAGGTCAAAAAGTAGAAAAAAGTTGGAGAATATACGGCTATTAAAGAAATAAATTATATATTTTTGCGCCTGTCATATCTTTGCAGAGATGCAGTGGATAAATAAAAGCTTAAAGTGATCATTATACTTCTAAAACTCACCTGTGAATCGATGGAAATGTAGAACTGGCATACAGACCATAATTCCATGTCTTAGAAAATTTCGCGAGAATAATATGAAAAATGTTCATGATTAATTCCAACACTTAGTCGTCTTAGATTTATGTTATCATCATTGCATCGGTGACTATTATTAGTATGTCAACGATTAAAAAAAAAGTTATATTGAACTGCTAGGGCAGGTTTTACGCCAATATGCGGATTAAAATGTTCACTTTTATTATACTTCCAGTATTTTAACATTTTAAATATAGAAATATTTCCATTGCAATTGCTGCCAACTAAATCTAGGTGCATTCACATACCAGAGAATTACATGTTAATCTATTTTTAACTAAAAGCGATTAAAGTATACGATAACTGAGGTTAAATCTTACCGGATCTTTGATTAAAATTTATGTTCTATAATTAAAAAGTAAACATTCCACTTTTAAACGTGGCATAGGCACTGGTGTCTATATTTCTAATAATTTCCTGCCAGAACAACTGAAATTTCGTGAATGTATAGACATCAAAACTTAGCATTCCTAGTATATTTACCGAACAGACGATACTCTAAATTTATCCCTAAAGGCTGCTGGCACACTATCTAATTTGTACAGTATAATTAAATATTTTTTTCTTGAAATAGTAAAACGGTTTTATCTAGGGTTGGCTGATTTAACCCACAATGGTTTAAACCACGGTTTGAACCATGCTTGAATTAAGCGATTTTTATATTAAAAAAATGTGTTTTAAAAATGTATTTTTTAAAATAGAATATCTTTATAAATTTTAATGAAATGTCTAATTCCTATCTAAATAATTGTTTGCACATTAATGTTTCTTGTGATTTACGGAAACAATTATATACTAATCAAAATCTTAACATTTAAATTATTTGATTAAGTTGTAAATTATAACCCGCTTAATACCCCTCTAAAATTAAATTAATTATTAATTTGTAGTCAAAATTGTAAAAAAAAAAAGGAAATCAAAAATTTATTATTAAAAAAATTCTTATTTTGTGGGAAATCCTCAACTGTAATGTAAATTCACTTTCTGTGGTTGTTAAGTCCCAGTCAGATGTGCAGATTTGCTGGACTTCAATTCTTTCAAGTTACAACTATTCTGGTTACACGTGAGTGGCTGAATGCGGGATGTTGCATGACTTTCATTTGAACACGTTGATAACGAAAATAACTAATGTAATTTAAAAGAAATCTGATTTAAACCAAATAAACCAGGGTCTATTTTTTTTAAACCCGGTTATTTTTCCAACCCTGGTTTTAACACATTTGACCTAAGCATGAGAGAGCATTACACACAAACATAAAAGCAGCTCTCAAAACCTATGCCTCATCTTAGCCAGCAGAACTCCTTCATAAGCCGTTGCCTCTGATGCTGAAGGTTATTGTCCTTCGCTGCACGGCGGATGGTGACGGGAGGGGTAAGACGAGGGGAGGGGGCGGAAATGAAGAGGTGGTAGTGCACACGAAAAACTATTCTTCTACCTCCACTCACTATTTATTGTAATTTTTTTTATAGTTCTAGTCGTGCATGCTATTATAGCTTACACCTGGCTCCACCAGCCACGAACGGCGTGGGCTACAATTACTACTTCAGAGCCCACTCGGAGCAAAAAAAAAAAAGTACACACAATGCCAGGAGAATTCGCGTTCGCCGCGATGCCGGGCCACGGCAATGTGTGTTTTGTTCGGGTCGGCCGCCAGGAAGACCGTCCAATACTGTGGCCACTATTTGGAGGGGGGGAAGGGGGGGATCCCCGAATGCACACTGCGAGCAGGCGGTGGGCGTTGAGTTCTGTCGGGTTTCTCGCCTGCGGGGCGTGTCGTGCTGCTCTCGAATATTAAAGACAAGCCACGGGCGCTCTCCACAGCGTCATTTTACGAGCTCCCCAGATGCGAGGCTATGCTCCATTAATGATGGCGCCTGCGACCTGACGAGTTCATTCATGTGGCCGGTGATTGTAGCCTCGTGCACAGGAGCATGGAAACTTTTTCCAGTATTAACTGTGCTAATAATATGCAAGATAGATAAAAATAATTCTACTTGTTGATTATTCGATTATCTTTTCCATGATTATGCTTGACTGAAACATCAATTAAAATAAGCGTTAAATATTCGTAGTAAATACTCAGTATTATCTCGAGTAAAAAAGGAAATTTATAAATTTAAAAATAACCATAGCCATGTGGTATTCAAAGTTACAATGAATTTCTTGTAGTATCAAAAACTACTTCTCGGCAAATGGTTTCCAATGGATTAATTTTTTTTTTCTGTGTGCCCTAGACTCGTCCGGCCACTCCGCTTCTGTAAGGTCGGGCACTCTGTGCTGACAATGACCTTGCTCTACGCATTACCTCCTGACGGCAGGCTCCCAGAGGCTTCGCCAACCCATAAATATTCCGGATATTCTTCGAGAAGGGGTGGCAGGAAACTACATCCCTTCCTCTTCCATTTAGAAGAGAAAAAAAAAGAGTAATCAGTCTCACTCTTCCTAAGCCAGACGCTCACGGACGCAAATAAAAACTCCCGAAATAACGATGCTAATGCCTCTCTTCGGAGATAGGATTCTGAGAAGGTGGAGGGGGGGGGGTTGAAAGTGGCTAGGCGCGGCCAAAAATAGAACCGGTTTTTCCTTCAACCGTCCCTTTTTATTGTGTGCGTGTGCGTGTCTCCGGATATGTACCGCATACCCAGCATTCCTAGCGAGGAGGAGGACTGGAGGAGGTAACCCCCCTTACTTCCCCTCACAGCTCACAACGCCAACCACACCCTCCCTTTCTTTTTATTCCTGATCGCAGCTTTAATAAATTTACCGGCACAATAAAACAGGTTCAACGATCCTTGGTTGGGGGCAGAGGGGGATCACCGAGGCCCACAGGGGTGGAGGGGAACAGATTCTATAATTAGGTGGAGGGGGGGTAGGATGTTGGAGGACACGGTCCATTAGCCCGCCCCTCCATCGGCTGTAAGCTGCGGACAGATTTCAATCAATTACACCAAAAGACAAAAGGCGTCGGTGGTCCCACGGGCCAGAGGAAGTATGATGAAGTGGCAGGAGGGGGCGGGGAGTGGTCGGCCGATAGAGTGCGCAGAGACCGTTAGAGAAGCACCTTCGCCGCTGATGGCCTTTCCTTACTGGATGTGTCAGGGCTGACACAATTATTAAGAACTCGTTCTACAGAAATAAACAATAAATATACCTTCTAGATCTTAAATCTCTGCACATGCAAAGGTATTATCACACTCATATCTAAAATAAAAAACGAATCTAAATCGGACGGATAACGGAATTTTGAAGCTTAATTTTACTAAACTGTGACGAATATTAAGGGTATGAGTTAATTTTCGTGGTAGACTGTTTAACGTTTAGAATTTTAAATTGACCCAGCTTTTATGAAATAAAGAAATATAAGTTGCATTCTTTGGTTTATTTAGGTTACAATAAATTAAGGCTTTGTGACATACAAATAAGAACTATGCAAATGAATGACATAATCTACAGTTTTCAAGTTAAAATTAAATGCTACTTACTACTTCATAAAGAAGTTAGAATATATTTCATATAAATTTATTTCACTTTACTCAGAGATCAAAATGAGATATTATGGAGAAACTAGATACTAAGATAAGTAAAATAAATTTCGCTCAATCTAAATTCGAGCTATATCACGGAGTAAAGGGTATCGTTAATATTTCACCTGAAAAGTTTCAGTATGTGATCCAATAAGTTCTCTAAATTCTAAAATTACCAAAAATGTTAAACATATGCCTTTTATAGCTCAGTACGTTAACATATATTTTTAACTTTAAAAGCAGACATAGAAAAGGGAGGGAAAATGTAAACTCACTCGGAAAGTCAACAAGATGAAAAAAATTGGTTAGCTTGAATATTAAATAATATATATGTTTATTTTTTCTTTACAGAATAAATGAGAAAAGGTTATAAGTCAGCAGCCAATGAACACGTGAGGTTTCCTCAAGTATTCAGAAGTTTGTGGCGTCTATCCTGAAGGATGCAATGAACGCAAGAAACTACGAAAGTTTATTGAACAATTCGCAAAACATCATCAACCCTACTACTTGAAACTATAAAACTGTAGAAAAAATGTTTTCATCGGACTTGTTTAATTTTTTTTTTACGTAAACATGTGAAATTCTTGACAATTTAATTTAGAAATATCATTTGTTTTCACAGTGCGATAATTTAATAAATGAAAAATGGAAAAAAGTAAATCTAAGCACGTGAAAATCTATACGCGTGATGTCTGCATCTTTCAAAGATTTCGGAACACTTCACATCATAGACGGCGGAAATTCAAGAAGTTAAAAGTTGGCCGAATCTTGCGTTTAATTTTTGCGTCTTGCGTAGTTTATAAAACGGGCATTTGAAAACGTTATTTAATTTTTGTTTGTGTCTTGCGTTTTTTTTGGGTAGTTTATAAATCAACCTCACACTTTTGTTGGGATTTGTTTTTTCATATATGTATTTTATTTTCACTTCAGCCCGCCAGCGGAACCGGTCGGACATGCTTGCTTCCGTCCTCGAGCAGCCGTCGTAATTTGGAAGGCAAAGCATCTCCCCGAGACGGAGTTACGGCCCTCTGAAAGCTTAACGGTATTCCGCTGAGCCGCGCATTCAGACGCGACGGCAGTGTTTATGTACCTACTCCGCAGCAGTGCGTGGTAAATACACGGACCTCCGAGACATAGTGCATCAGGACTTCACGTGCAACGTCCCGGCCTTGGATTGCGCAGCACAGTCGTGTATTCCCCTCCAACTTCATTTCAAAGCAAGTTTTCATACGCCATTATTTTACTTGTATTATCTGTTTCCGTAAAAATATCACGATAGCTCTTTTTTTTCATTATTTTTGTTGATCGTAAATTTTGTCGCCTAATAAGCGTTATATTTGCTTATTTGCGAGCTATAAAATACCACGCAAGTTTTTACAACTGTGAACAGCTGCAGAATTTTTACCACTATTAGGTAATTATTACTAAATATCTGGTGGAAAAATTAATGAATAGGCCCAATTCAGAGACTTTCACATAAACAAAAAAAAATCCAACTCAGTGTAAATAACTTTAAATATTTGTGTTAGTGTGTCAACTAAGGGTCAATCAAAAATTGTTTTACCGCCCATCAGCTACTGGTTGGTGTTATATAAGCGTAGAACCTTTCAAACAAAAGTTTTTGGTTTGTAATTTTAGGAGGAATAATAACTTAATATGACATTTCACATTTTCAAACAACCTTGGCATCCAAATTTCTACCCCCTTGGTCCGATTTTACCCATTACCGAACACGACCACGCTTTCCATTTCTATATCTGTCAGTTAGGAAGTAATAATTGCTAAATTACAGTCGTTATCGTGCCAATGAAACACACACATATCACATTAACGACTGTAATAGGCATATAGTCTTTCTTCGAAATCCACCTAAAATTATTTTGAATGTCTTGAATAAAAAAAAACCTTTTCTGAGCTATATAAATATTCCACCACTAATAATAAAACTAGTGAATTGGTGCTTTCAGACCATTAGTTGTACATAATGACGTACCGTGAAAACAGCACACCTCTTAAAACAAAGACATACAAGTGACCTTTGTAATGGATGGCCCATGCTTAATTTCAGTTACGCTTTGAAGTATCAAATGCTGTTATCTTATGTAAAGGTCCCTCTTATACTAATAATGCTACAGTGATAATGTGGGCGTGGGGTTGGGGGGGGGGGTGGTATGAGAGGAACGCAGAAAAATTAAGTCCACAGGCACTGCATATTTCTGTACACGAATGCGAACAATTTTTAGATAATTATTGTCACTGTATGCATGCAGAAATGCCTGGTCCAAGCTATACCACGACGCTTTATAGGCATATAATTCCAGATAGCTATTCACGCTGGAACGAAATGCCCGCTATCGTGCGAGCGTACCTGGCCAACTTTATTACTTTGTTTCTCTCGCGGCGCGCGCCGGGGATGAAACAAGCAGGGAGGATTCTGTGAAGGATGTGGTCCAGTACCACCACTACACTATTTTCAGTTAGGTTTTTTACAACTGAAATACAAAAGAAAAAAATAGATTGTCACTTTAAATTATCATGAAATAGTCGACTTTTAGAATTCCAATGTTTATACATAAAAATGTAATTAATGATTTTTTACTGAGAAAATAAAATTGCACATTTTATATTTTGGTTTTAATATTTTATTTACTCAATTATTTCATTTCGTAAAAAGAGTTATAAATAATTATATATAAATTGTATTACATAATGTAACACACACGTCAAGTTTGTATGAAAGACATACAGCAACACCGACATTAAATATACAGACCACTTAGAAACACAATTCCTACAGCTTCTGTGTAAGAGGCATGTCGGGCCATAACGGGGATGTTGGTGTTTATTTTTCCCAGCTTGTTTTTGTTTTAAATCCAGGGAGGGAGAGGTCCAGACCCCCACGGACCTCCCCCGAGACCACGTCCGTGAAAAAAGAAAGACAACCAAAACCCAGACATCGCCGTGCAGAATTATTGCAAAACGACCCGACGGAAGAATGGAGTCCTTTCTAATGAAGGGTGCACGAAACCAGTTCCCCTGCGCAAGGAAATAAAAAAATAAATAATAATAATGCCCGCAACAGTAATTTGCTGCGATAAAACATGCAACGTGTGGCTGAAACGCAAGATGATGCGAGACACAGCACTCGGTTGGAACGAAGCCTCAATAAGAATGAATATGTGAATTATATACGAAGTGAGCGAAGCAATCTGCAGTTGGCAACACGAGTTAAAAAATATACACACTAATAATATTATACATGAGTTAGCTCTAGGCATTTAAAAACTATATGGGGTTGATCTGAACAAAAAAATTGAAAATAACTAAACCCATAAATAGGGAAAGTATTTTCCGCGAAAAAAATTAATCTGATAGCTCATTTTACTGCAATGCGGTATGCCCGCGGTAGCGATTGTTACCCTTGTAATATTGGCGTTCAGGGGCGCAAATCTGTAAGATTAGCAAGGAGGGGCCTGTGTAAATTTCCAGGGGAGGGGCGGCCCTAATATTTTTTACTTCATTTCTGAATACGATGCTTTTACGTTGTATTTTGGCTTATATGGGACAAAGTTTTGACATCAAACGCGTTTCACAGACACGCTTTTGCAAGTGCAGGCAGGCCCTCCTCAGTGAGGGGCTTCTTAATTCCGGGGGACCCCCCCCCCCCCCCCAGGAGATCTACGCCAATGTTGGCTTTCGTCTGAAAGAAAAGCCATTGCCCTATTTGACCGGGCCATTATTCAGGACGCGTTTGCTTGACAGTAGACATGTACCTGAAATAAACACAGCAAACCACGGAACACAGACCATGCTACAAAGTTTTAAAACACAACTGATATGGAAATTTTTCGTGTAAAAAAAAAGACTACGCACAAATGATCTGTGTTTATAGAACCGTTGAATTAAACTTGAGTTATGTAAAATGTTTAGCTAATAATTCCAAACAAAAATATTTTTGGAGTGTTTATTTTTTCTTTATTTATCACTGGTGACATTTTCCAAGTATTTGCATTATTTTATTTTTAAAGCAAAAATTACTTGAATATTGTGATATCTCGACAATTTCGTGCCACAAAATATAAACAGTTGTCAAGGCCCGCCAAAATGGCCCCCTACTCTCCTCTCATTGGGTGTTGCGTCATGCGTCCGTAATATAAATAAAATATATTCATTTCTCTCCTATGCACACGACCGTCCTGCGCGCTTTTAGGAATTGGCAGGTTCGACAACATGGCGGTAGAATCTTGCGCACACGACCTACTGTTAATGTCACTGTTAATTGTCCACTAGTGAACCCAGCTTAACGCGCAAGTAAACGAGGAAAGCGGGAAAACCCGCGCGCGGGACTGGAGGGAACTCGGACTGCAGCGCGGTTCGCCCGGGGGAAAGTGCTTGGGCGACCCGCCGACAGAGCGCAGCATCGGGCGGCGCGCGGCCAGTGTGACCTTGACATTACGACCGCGCATCGTGAAGGAGGGGGGAGCTAGCGGCGAGGGCAACGTCTTGTCGCAGCCGTAGCTTTTCAGGCTGTTTCACCTCAAGGAAGGCCATCCGACTATATTTTACTTATATAAACTAATGCAATTAAATTACGTACGAGGCGGGGAATTATTTATTTTTTTTCTGTTGGCGTGAAAGAAACAGGTATGCATACGACAATGTGTCGTACCTTTTTGAAAAATTGGTCTTTAGCGTTTGCGTATATCAGGAAAGGGGAGTCGGGGTGTGTGGGGGGGGGAGACACCCCCCCCCCCCTGGAATCAAAAAGCCCCTCTCTTAGGGAACCCGCTTGCGCTTGCAAAATCGTGACTGTGAAATGGGAATGATAGACTTTATCGCGTTAGCCTCGCCCCCCCCCCCCCCCTGAATCCTCATATTTTCACCCATGGTCTTTAGACTACACATCACTACTTGAAGAAAAGATAGAAATATAATCACGTGCATAATGCTGCAGTCTTCACAAATGTGGTCAATAAATTTGGATTACAAGTTGAGAATAAGTGTCGGAACAGTCCGCTTTCGTTCGATCCTGGCGCCAAAGAAACATTTAGGCGGGCCTGGTGCCACGTGATAGAAGCTTCTTCTTCTTATTCTTAAGACGCCTTATTCCAACTGAGGTTGGCGGTCACATTGCCAGTTTTGGACGTGATGTTCCAGCATGGAAAGCTTCTTCTGACGTGCAGTCTCCGAATGTTCTTTAGCCATTAATTCCTCTTCCTCCAAATAGACATTTTCCCTAGCATCTTCTCTTCAATGATGAGATGCTATAGCTGGTATCTCTCGTCTCTCATAATGTGCACTAGATATTGCGTATTTCTTTGCGTTACAGTGAGCAGCAGTTCTTTTTGCTTCTTCGTCCGATGAAGAATTTCGTTGTACAAAATTTTCAGCAACTAGAGTATGCGTAAGAGACGGCAAGTTCCAAGTGATAAAGCCAACGCTAATGTTTATTCTGAAATGCCGAGGAAAGCTATTCGATTAAGATATCTGGAGAAGCTCCTCTGAAACTCACCTTATTTTCTGGCATCAGAGAAGCTCTACATACTTTATGTGTTCATTATGGTGTTCATTTATTTTTTGTTGGCTGCGGCCACACTGGACTTGTTGCCCTGGTTGCAAATGACTGGGTCAAAAAATTTTTTTGCAAGTTTGTTTTGAGCTTGCAGTCTTTCAGGGAGTGCCGACCCAAGAGTCAAAGATCAGAGACCGTAAAAATTTCGTGGTTTCATTTTGCAACAACATAAAATTTAAATATTTGTTTTTATTTTAGGCTGCTTCCGAGGACTTTGTGTAGGACTTCAAGTCAATGAAAATTCCACAGTAAAAAAAAAGTATTTAATGACGTGCAACCCATTTAAAACATCTCTCAAGTGAGCTGCAGTAAACAGGGGGACATTTTTCCGAACCCTGTCAATTCTTCCTGCCCCTACGCAACCATAGAGTTGATTAAAATCCATACCAGTTTCCAGTTTAGTTTGTCGCCAAGTAACGCGAATCTCTCAGGCGCCTACTGAAGACGGACACTAACATCACCGCGAGGCGTGCTCGTAGGGCCTAGGGGCAGTATCCGCGACGATTATGCTGACCCGATGCTCTGCACCTGTCGGTGAATTACCTCCACCCTTTCATTTCTCTCGCTTTCTTCCCCTAGAAGCATAGTTAGCGCGGAGCGTGATTTCACGTGGATGTAGGCGCTGGATATTCCACGCAAACCACGGCGGAATCTCGCCTGCAATTCCCGCGTTAGTTACAGCGGATTAACACACTAACCGTCCGAAACCGATTATGTTAGTAAAGAGGGGGGGGGGTAAGGTTCACTCAAGCATGTTGCCACGAACGTCGAGTTCTCGTCGTGCGGACACGGGTTGTTATTCCTAACACCACGCACGGGGCACTAACTCGCGATAACTATCATAGACACTCATAACTTTTGATATTACGAGTGGATAAAACCACGTCGTGTCGTTCAATGATTGGTTCTTCCATTAGGTCGAAGCCAAACCCGTCACGAACAATTACAAATAAAAGGCTTATCCTTGGAATTACTTCGCACGCAGTTCAGAATGCAATTAAATGCCGGATTAACTTGATGTAACTTCTCGCATCCTTCAAGTTTTTGGTTTTAGAGCTGTTGCATGCACCATTATAATTTTGTTTTGTTTCACTTTAACATATACCTGTTTTATGAGCACTGATGCGGCTATTATGTGGTTCGCTATCCACTATAATTTCCGCGAGCACATCGTCTATGGCATTTAACATGTTGTGCATAAAAATTTGCTCAAAATCCTTTACTTTAAAAGGCTGATAAAACATTTTTTTCTTCAGTTTTAACCTTTAGCAAATATGTTGCAGTCACAAGAAAATAATTCTGTGGCCTTAACTAAACCATTTATTAGTGATAGCAAAATCATTACACCAATATGTAGAGCCCCGGAGCATCTGTCGAAAATTCACTCATGTATAATCTATAGCCATATTTACTTGCCTATTGGCTGATTCACCCCTAATAATTGTGTATGTACTTATGTCATGACCATATTTCACTTGCCCACATACCAAGTAACAGATGTATAATAAATCACGCAACGTTGTTGAAGGACAAATGGGACTCGCCTAAAAGAGAGATATGCCGTCGTCACGCCCACAAGAAACTTTTCTGACCATCCGCGAACACAATCAAAACTGCGGACACAGTTTAGAGGATAGAAGAAAGAAAGAAAAATAAAACACTATTCGAGCCGCGTGCCTAAAACGCCATCCGAAGAACGTTTCATGGCCGCTGTGTGTGCGGTTCAGCTCGCAGCACGTATTAGCGGCGATAAGGGATCCCAATGTAGGGAGGTCTGGCGGGTAACAGTCCAGGCTCTTTGGCTGAAAACATGAGCTCTGCAAAACCTGTACGTTCTTTCCAGCTGGAATCCACTTAAATAATAAGATTCGCAAATATTTATTTTAATACTTGCATAGATAGAGTCTATTGATAGCCCCGCGCTTTAATCACCACTCACACACACGCAGATACTGGTGGCAGGTGTGATTGAAAAGTACGACACATTTTAAAAATTATTATTATTTTTTTTACAATCAATGGCTTATGTTATGTTAATAACATTGCTATCCTAAGGTTCTCCACATTCTAGATTGAAGTGTAGAGGATAATATGGAACTTGAATTATCTAATAAGTTTAGAGTCACTGTAGTCAGCTGGGACTCTGCCCCATGCTATTACCATAAAATATAAATTACTATTGCTTATGCAACTCTACGCGATAAGCGGCGGAACATTTACGGTGCATTGCTGTGGAATATTTAAAAACAAATTATTTATTTGAGTAAGTAACAGTAGTCACAAACACAAGGATACGTCAGACACTTGGTATGTTCCAAAGAAACATAATAGAGAACGTACTGTTTTTAACTTGGTTTTTATTTTATTTTATAAAGCCTTTATTAAAGCCCTCGCTTGTATGCCGACGGGATAATCGGTATGAGACTTCACACAAAAATTGAACTTACCCTAACCTTGTAATTCAAAACAGTCACACGCGCACGCATCCAAGCCCCAACCCGAGAGCCGAACCAAGAATCGTTTCATCCTCCAGACAACTGCGCTGTGTAGGAGAGTGTTTTACGTGCATTGTCGCGGAAAATAATTTTTCTAGAAATTGGTTTCAATATAATTATATCCCCCCCCCCCCCTCTCCGGCCGTGCACGGACCAAGGACGCACTCACGCCGCTGCACGGGCCGTGGAGCGCAGCGGGCAGTTAGCAGGGGGGAGCCGATTTAGGGGCTGGGAATAACGGTACTTGGCCGCCCGGACCTGTGACGTAGCTCGGAGCAGCAGTCTCTTGCCCATGCTCGAGGAACGCGGCCTACGCTTGCCCGGTAAGCTCGCTATCGCAAAGGCGCGTTGTTTACCACAATCTTTCTACGTATTCTGTACAAACTGTAAGTAGGCTCTAATGTTTGATGAAAACATAATTACTTTATAATGTAGAATCTATTGCGAAACCCATCAAACGTAAATAAGTGAAAACAAAAGTACGGTGTAAATACTTCAGTTACAGATAATACTTTGAGCTCTTTTTTTTTTTTTACTGAATTGTGACATAGTATGGTATGTAAATAGCTGTTTTTCAAGTTATAATTTTGTAATATGCCCGGATGTGCAGTGCAGAATTGTAGAAACTATAAAGACAAGACAGGCGCAGCTATAAGTTATTTTAGATTTCCAAAACACGATGACTTATTAAAGAAGTGGATTTTTTTGTGTGGTAGGAAGGATACATTTGACCACAAAACAGTACGACTTTGTTCCGAACACTTTACCGATGAAGATTATCAAAGAGACTTGCGTGCCGAATTAATGGGCGAGAAAAGGCGAAGGTTGCTTAAACATAATGCAGTCCCAAACATTAATTTGCCAAACAACAAAAAAAACAGTTGATTCCACGAGGAGCGATAGACTTCAGTCTAGAACCGTTAAACGAAAGCTTGTTGACGAGTTGAACACATCTAAATCAAAACAGCTGCGGTCTATTGGCGATGTATCCGTATCACAGGAAATACTACTTAACAGTTCTCATTGTGAAAACTCTCAAATTGAGAGCTCCAATACAAACACTGAGGCAACTTGCCATCATGATTTTACACAAAATATATATTTACAAAAACAAATAGATTTACTACAATTGCGGATTCTCTCTCTGGAAAAACAAATTGAAAGTAGAAAAGAAGGGGAGAAAAAATTACAAAAGCAAAATGAGCTTCTGAAATCTCAGTTACTGTCACTGAAAATTGTTCATAGGCAGTGCAAGAGGTCTGTTAGGGATGAACTAAAAAAAGATTTTAGAAAATATTTTTACTCCCAAGCAAATAGAACGGCTTTTAAATAAAAGTAAAAGACAAGTGTGGTGGGAAGATGGGGATATAGCTGCAGCAATAACTTTACGTTCAATTTTCCGCAAAGCTTACCTCTACTTGAGGAAAAAAGTCGGTATTCCTTTACCTGGTTTATCAACTCTCCGGAAATGGACAAGGAACGTGAAATGCTCTCCAGGTATTCTTGAAGAAGTCTTGACTGTTTTGCATGCAAAATCAGGATCAATGATGCTTACTGAACGGCTTACAGTATTATCTTTTGATGAAATGAAAGTAGATGGAAGATACTGTTATGACCAAATAGCAGACCAAATTTTATGTCCTAGCAAAAATGCACAAGTTATAATGGCCAGAGGTCTGGCTTCTAAATGGAAGCAGCTAGTTTTTTATGATTTTGATGTCCAAATTACTCAAGATTTGCTTTTTAAAGTTATTAATCAACTGGAAGAAAGGGGTTTTATTGTGGTTGCAATAGTGAGTGATATGGGAGGCAGTAACCTAGGCCTCTGGAAAAGTTTAAACATATCACCGGAAAATGGTTCCTTTCCAAACCCTTCGGACGGAAAAAGAAACGTATGGGTTTTCGCCGAAATTCCTCATCTCATTAAGCTACTGAGAAATAACTTCCTTGATTTTAGAATACGGCTAGGTAATGGAACAGTAATGTTCAAACAGCACATAAATGACATAATAGAAGACAAGGAATGAAAGTTGTGTCCTAAACTGACAGAGTTGCTTTTAACTGTCAAAGGAAGTACAAGGCAGAAAGTTAAATATGCGGTACAACTTTTTTCACACCATACTGCTAGACGTCTTCTAAAAAACTACAAAAATCACCCAGAAATCGGAAATTTTTTCGAAACTGTTGACAAATTCTTTGATATTTTGAACTCCAGATTTGTCAGAGATTCGAAAAAACCGTGGCACAGTGCATTTGGTCTAAATATTGACAACCAGCTTAACATACTACAAGAAATGGAACATCAAATATCAAGTTTAAGAATATTGCAACACAAAGGCCTCATGCCATTTCAGAAAGGAATTTTGGTAACAATAAATTCGCTTCGTGAATTACGCAATTTTTTGAACGCTAAGTGTAAACAATAATTATTTTAAATTGTGTTAGTACGGTAATTAGCTAACATCAAACTTGCTTATATGTATGTTCGATGTAAACCACTGTTTAACAATTGTTTTGGTTAATGTTAGATAATTTATTTTATTAATCATGCGCGTAATAATCAATTTCTATACGTCTAATTTAATATGTTGCGTTCTTATAGATCACAGATTTTCATACTTTTCCCATAAAAATAAACAATTATTATTCTCTGTTCTTTATTTTTGAAAATACTCCCATTTTTCTCCAGTTATTATTTTTTTACTACTTTATTTTGTACCAATAACTTCGGTGTGAAATTATGCTACTATGCACTATGGTTGTAAATAATGGGAACACTCTGAAAAACGATTTTTTTTTCACTTGATAGATTTACGCTTCTTCAATCAGAGCAGCTGTATACGAGTCTATGAAAAGTATTTTTCAGTCATTTTTGATGCGTTACTAGTTATTTTGTGAGTTAGAAATAAAATAAATTTTTCGATAAATACTTATTTTACTTTTCAAGTAAAAAAAATATATTTCATTGCCTTAAAAAGTCTTTAAGGTTTAAAACCCTGCACTGCAGTATAAAAATGCGTGCCAATAGAAGAAAAATTTTTTTTTTACTTTAAATGTCGATAATACTACATTAATATTGAAATGTGTGTATTTTGTTATAAAATGAGCCAACAGCGCATAACAGCGATACTAGCTAGCAGTGCATTGTGCATGCGAAGCTACACCCAGCGCGAGCACACAGCCGGACTCTGCTCCCAGCTACGTCACAGGGCCAGGTCACTCCCCCTTCCACTTTCTCCCTTCAAATCGGCGCAACCTCCCTCTCTCTAGTAACCTTGGGCAGTTAGTGCCTGGGTCGAGCGCTGTGACGGTCAGCGAGCCGTCTCGGGCTCCCGCGTGCTATCCGCCGGCCGCTCGGCGACCGTGAAGTCCCCCCCCCCCCCACCCCCACGTACCCCACTAACAGGGGCGGCTCCAGGATTAGCAGGCCCGGACTGTACCGCAGGACCCAAATCAGAGGGCCGTCCGGGGATTATTTGTTTTGTAATTCAGTTGCAAAATGTCGGTATAGTGCCTCAGTTCCCGAAACGTGTTAAATGTTCTGTCTTAGGAAGCCTGCTGCGTTCATCTGTGCTGTCGTCGTTTTTGTGTAAAGGATATATTAAACCGCACATCAAATAGCAGGGTTCGCCTGTGCGTTGTCTGTGGTGTTCTGTGTTCATCTGTGTTGTCGTTTTGTACACATTATTTATTTACTATTTTTAAAGTATTAAGTGTTGTCCAATGTCATTTTTGTCTATATTTGCTGTGATTGTTGCAACTGTTTCGTCGCTGTCAGCCCACCGTGTCCGTCTGTGCTGTACTACTTTCTTGGCTTATTCATTTCACGGAAATTTCTGTGCTGTCTATGTTTATTTTCTTTTTTAAATTTGGACATCGGCTGGTTTTGGCTTGTTTTCTGTGTGCTTGCATATTCATTTTTTTGTCTTTTATTGAGGTTTATTATGACGACACACCACCGAAACTGACTGAAACTGACACGAAAACTGGACAGAATAGTTAATTATTTGGGAGCTCAAAATGTATTGACTTATTTGCCAAAATAAGTGGAAAAGAAAGGAGGGGGAAGGGGACCTTCTATAGCGTTGTAGGCTTTGAGTTCATACAAAACATTAAATAAAGACTTGTTTGGCAGAAAACAAATTTTATAAACAATTAAATATGGTTATAATATACATTACTGAAAATTAAATACAAAAACAAGACATATTAGAAGCAAAAAAACATGTCCTTATCATGTCCAAAATACGAAAAGCCTCGTTGGCAGGTCCTCCGCTAACCTCGTAATGCAACGTCAAGAACTGCAGTCCTGCGGTCTTGAAATGTTAGTTATGAACAAGACACGCGATATTATTAGACGCGCGCGCACACACAATAGAGTTTCAGAACCAAGGGCGATATGCACCAAGGCCGTACGCCTACGAATTCGCATTCCTAGCATCAGGCAGCGCGCGAGACAGGCGTTCCTGTCGTCACGTAGCCAAGACAGCGTGTAGTTCCCCCACAGATACACCGCCCCGCTGCGCATGCCGACAGCAGTTCCAATACCCGGCTTTTTTCGGTCTAGTGCCTTTCGACTAAATTATTTTCGGTCCAGTGCCTTTCAGTATAGTGATTTTCGGCCTACTGCCGCATTCCTAACGATTCATTTAATATCTGCGGGTACAGCAAAATGCATTATAGGGTGGTGGTAATGTACGAAACCATAGGTGACTGTCACCCCAGCCGTCAAGGATCAAATAAAAAAAACTTCATATTTTTAGAATATATTTATAATAATCGTAGCTTTTTATGACAGATGGCTTAGGCAAGAACAGCTTATTAACTTATTTTGAAAACATTAACACTTTAACAGGTACACGATTAATGACGTCCAAACTGGTAATCAGGTGTTAAGCACCGGGGCTTAGGAGTTAATTCCACGTGTTTACAAACGTGACCCGTAGCAAGAAATTATATTAGATGTTCGTCCGTAAGACCGCTAACAGTAACGGCAGTAACACATACGTAGTGTGGTGAAAGGTGGTAGTCACAAGGTTAAGGTTAGTTCTAGGAGTTTTTCTCGTATTCTTGGTATTATAGAATCGTTAATATGGAAGAATTTTTATTATTAAAATAATAAATTGCCTATAATAATACCCATAGGGTTGCGTGTTGATCGATGACACAATCGTTACGTACACATAACCTGTTCTGGGACTGGTTTGTACTAGTTATATAAGCCAACTAATGTGCACTATGTTACAAGGATATATTCTCAAACGCACGCAGAATACCTTTAAACAGCACAATCGAGAATGTCAAAATTGATTCCCAGAAATCTAGGCTATGTATGTAAAATTTTATCTGACACAAAAATTAAGAGATTTGCTCATGCTTATGGTATTTAGATTTTTTTAAATTAGGAACTACAGCATGAATTCAAGAGTTATTTCCACATATATTACAAAACTGCATTGCCATTATATGTTACTAAAAGGGAAGTTTCAGCAAGTTTTTCATTTGAGTAATTTTTTTGTCTTCAGTTGAACATAAAAAGTAAGACTGCTAGTTTCACCAATAAACATAGACAATGCAAAATATAAAATTAAAATTTATAATATTGATAATCTGCAACACTGCAGATATTTTTTTCTGGTTGATAAAATTAATTACTATTAAATATTAAAAATTATATAATTGGCACTCTAATACTTGGTCACTGGCAGGATGGCACGTCATCAAAAAAAAATTGTATATATATTTCTTATCGCCTTACAAATGGAACAATAGCGCGGTAAAGGCTGTAATACAAACATAAAATTATTCTTTTTCTCGTGTTCAGGATAACACTTCGCAGAAAAAGAATGAAACAAAAGGGGAACAAAGCTAGAAGAAAATACAGAAAGTCTTGTGGTTCGTGACTCCTCTCACTGACGATCAAAGAAGTCTTGAGGAAGTTAGGGTATGACGAAATGCCGTTTCAGGCAAGCAATCATTTCATAACACTTTAAAGTTAATAGCTCTTTTCATTTTTTTAAAGTCAAAATCATTTTGAGGGCAAACAAAAGTACATTATTATTTTACATCACTGACCTTGTAAATTAGGTGTATATAAATCCATCTCAGACATGGACTCTTTTAGTTTTAGCCTTACGTTTGCAATGCTAAATTAGAATGCCAGTTATCCCCGCCAAGATCGTCCAAGAAGCTATCGTAAATTTAAAAAAAAAATATTTTTTTTGTAAAAAAAAAATTGCAAAAATTATGAATAAAAGAGAGAGAAGAGAGAGAAAATGGTGTAAAGGAAATCGAATACAGTAATTTGGGTAGGTAGCATTAACACCTGACAGATTGGTGAATGATCTGTTTACGCACATTGAGATCTAAAACTGAGTCCAATTTGGCTTGTATTGCGTGGCGTTATAATTTTGCGAAGGAAACTACTAACTCTTGGTCATGTGAAATTTGCTTGTGAACGTTAATTAGCGGGGAAAAAAAGACTGACACCGATTTGCATTCCTTGAGACAAGTAAAGAAGTAGTCCACGAACGTGATATTTACAGTTGATCTGATCCTGGCAGGCTGTATTCTAAATGTCTTAGACGGACAACGTGTATTTACAGGTCAGAGTGCTAACAGCATCTCGAAGGCCGTCGCCGATACAGGACCACAACCTGACGTTGGCCACGCCTACTCGAACTGAAGTTGTGTTATGTAATTGTTTTTTTTTTTTTTGCATGGCCTTGATCGGATCTGAAAGACGTAACCTTTGACACCACATACAGGAATGGGCAATACGTGGGTGGCGAATAATTAATAACCACTGGGAGCGAAGTGCGCTATTCATTTTTTTTTAAATTCGCCCACTGTTATTATGTTTATTTATTGTAACCGAATAATAAGCCGAAGTTTATACATCATCCCTACCAGATAAAAACGACACATGAAATGAATATTTATCTATAAAAAATAATTTTTCTCCCTTCATGAAGTTGAAATGATGCGCCACTCTTCATAAATTCATGTGATCTGTAAGCCAAAGTTTATACAACATCCCAAAAAGCTAAAACCATACAAGAAAAGAATATTTCTCTAAAAAAAATAACTTCCACCCACTTTTCATTAAATTGAAAATGTGCGTCTTTCTTTTCATAAATCCATTAAAATTTCACTGAAACATACGTTTACAAAACATGGTCATTCCACAGCAAATAAGGTTAATATACGGTAGTTCAGGTTTCAATTTAAGCATTTGGTATTCTGCTTTTTAATATAAATAAAAAATTGTGGTTGTGTAAATTTCATTATTTGTATAAAACATTACGAAGTGTGCAATGCATATAATGTTTCAAGTAAGTAAGACTTTGTGATGGTCTTGACACCATTTTAGTTGTTGCTTCATATCCCAAACGAAGGGGTTAAATTTATGAACTGAAACATTATATTTACACGAACTCTCCCATATTCTTCTCTCATGGATTCAAACCATATAATTGTATAATATAAAATTCACTTAAGTTATACACTGTACTTTTTCAGAGTATTAACATTACATCACGTCTATTTGAATAGCATCCATTTGCACATTTATGAACAAAAACTGGTAAGAAATATCAATTCGAATTTATAAAATTCAAGTCCCATTACTCTAAATTCGTTTCCTTCAAATAATCCGGTTAAGGTAAGTTAACTTTTTGCAAGGAAAAAAATACAAAATAAGAATACAAGCTCTTTCCAATGTAAACTGTACACATCAAGGCGTCTTAAAAAGTTTTGAACATCAAAATAACGAAAAGTTTTCGCAGCGCAAATGATTTACCATATTACTACATACGCTTAGGAACTGTAGGTTTAATGGAAACAAAAAAAGGAGCTAGGTTAATCCTGGTAACTTGCAAGAAAACAATTAGCAACAAAACACATATCTAGAAATAGCTATATTGTTTGTGCATATTTGAGATTAACCTTGAGGAAATGATAACGACAGAAAAACTCCCTTTACTGTTAAATTGTCCACAAATGGTGGATGATTAAACAGGTAACAAATTTTTCGTCCAGTGATCTCTCAAAATAACTTTTAAATATCTTAGCCAGTTTTCATCTTATTGTGCTTAAAATTTAAAAAAAATATATGCATTAAATGCACCGCCAACCACTTCACTGGATTTGTGTTCCCAATTTGTCCGGGACATAAAATAACGAATTCCGACGTGGTGAAAATCCTCAGCAGCAATCTTTAAGAGCAATCAACAATAATATTCTGAAGTGTTGAAGCAAATACACTTGTTTTCTGGATTCGAACCAGTGGCACTCAGGTACGCGCATCGGCCATGTTGGGAGCGATAGGACACTTGAAAGTTGGTCGAGGGGGGGGGGGGGGGGGGGGAGTGGAACGACGAGCCAAACAGCATCCTACCTTTCAACGCCGGAAGCCCAGCTGGAGAGTGTCCCGAAGCTTTTCAGGAATCTGCAGAGACGGGAAAACTCGACGCGTGCACACGGATCGAACAGGGAACTCGATCACTTCCTCCCTTTAGTCTCGTCCCCAGAGGGAGGGGGGCTGAATCGGCGTGCTCAGAGGGGAAAATAATCGTGAGAGTCGACAGCCCCCTGTCAGCGGGGCGAAGTGCGACGCGGCCTGCCCGGGTGCCACCTAGCGACTGGCTGTTCGCCGGCCGTCACCTCACGCAGAACCGTGGTCCTCCCCGCCCCTCCCCCACCAGCTAACCCCACCACCTCGTCGGACGACTCTCCGGGACTACCGCGGGCGCGAGGCAACGCAGTCATTGGTCGGGGGCATGAAGCACAGGCCGGGTGCTCCAAGGGGGAAGGGGCATCGTCTCCCGGCCGCACGACACGAGCGAGAGTGTGCACCCAGACTGTCGTCCTGAGCGCGACGGCGTCATGTAGTTCGGAACCCACTATCTCAAAGATGCCATCACCCAACAAGTTTAATTTTTTTAATTTTTCATCATTCCAGATTTTTTTAAAAAAGGAGTATTTAGGATGAATATGCTTATGGAAACACACAAAATGAAATATGTATGTAATAGTGTAATCATAAAGCAGTAAGTCAAACAAAAAGTTTTTGTTTTGAATATACGCATGCCTTTTCACAAATAGCAGATCAGTTGCAGCAAATAGTGACACAATAGGACTACAGAACGAAAAAATACGATGCTTATAAAGTGAAACATCCGTAAAAATGGCCCTAATACAAATAATAGGCATAAAAAATATGCAATGGTAGGTTCGAACGAGCCAGCCATAAGACTGTTGTTTTGGCTCTCTGTAGCCGTGATCTCTTAGGCACTGCTTCCAGCCCCCGGCACAACTAAGTCGTCGAGTTCGAAGCTTACTCCTGTGCACCTTAAGGCTATAAACATTCCAATAAAACACAAGTGCTGCAAAAATGAAGTCTGCTAATATTGGAAGAAATCATTGAAATAAGAGCATCTATGGGAATTCCTTCACTTGTATAAGAAGAACTTAACTGTTTATTCCGGGGATTTGATTCACTAAAAAAATGTGACTTGCTCTGTTTTCCAACAAATATTACCATGTTCTGATGCACCGTTTCCCAATGATTTCTCTAAACGAAAGAAATGTAGCACTCCACAAATAATGGAACGCGATAGCCATATGGGTACAAATCCGGAAACATCAAATTACTGAGGTAACATACACGACAAAGATTTAATGCCATATGAACGCTAATGGCTTACAGTCCAACGTAAACCCCAAAAACAAAACTCTACTCCAATGAATCAAAAGATTGGTGTCTAGTAATTTTACTTCAAAAATAAATCATTGTCTTTAAGCCCCTCGGTGATTGTTCCCTAGCTTTTGTCGTAGGACTCTTAAGTTTAAATTTATTTCACGTTTTAAACACAGAGAGCCATGTGTAAAGGACCTACCCGAAGCATTCCTGTCTTTCCCCGAAGCGTTAAAATTCCTGCAGGGAGACAAGAGACCACACAGTCGCGCTCGAGGAGGGGGCGCACAACTGCAGTTGTGTTAAATATAAATACGGATATCCACCCCTTTCACCCTCCCCTACACCCGGCTCCATCCCCTCCACCCCCCCCCCCCCCCTATTCACCGACGCTGGGAGAGATCCCTTACTAGGGTTTCCGTCTGCTCGGTGCTTTGACTGCTGTGCATTATTTTAAAACCTTACGTATGTCGTCAGTGAGAACGAGAGTGTGATATATCCACCTTCAACTACAGGGGGACTCTCCCCGTCGAAGGAGTAGCTAATGCAAGCGGATTTATGACTAAAAGAAAGTTAATATAACAGCTAAAGTTGGGGTCTCACAGGCCATGTTGATTATTTTTATTTTTCTCGTCGTTTCTATTAGTTAAAGAATGTCTCTGTACATTTAACCCTATATCCTCTTGCATTTGTTAGTGTGATATAGTTGCTGTAAAAGGTAGCACAATTTAATAAATTACAGATACTTGCGCAAATTTTAACACCAATTACATTTAACTTAGGAAATATCGTATGTTGGAACCAATTGTGACCGAACATCAAATGAAAAAATAAGTATCGTAGTAAATTTAAAAAAAAAAAGCCCCTAACTATTACTAAAGATGAGAAAATGAAAAAAGAAAAAAGAAATAAAAAAGAAAAAAAATTGCGTGTGAGACCCCCACGTTAAATACATTCCCAGAAAAACAAAACTATACAGGACGTTAAAAGAAAAAAAATTCAGTCAGGGCCGAAATCGAGTAACGATTCCTTCATTGTCTGCCGCCTCTTGGCTTCATAGCATAACATACGCCTAGGTCTTTCGACGATATTCCGCTGCTCTATACGAACGCTGAGATCACTGAACGTAACGGTTCGCTTCTGGTAACCGAACAGAATAATTAAACAGCAAACATCTGTGATTGTCATAATAAGGGGATACGTTCGATTTATTTAAATGTACATTTGATTTATGTGGTTTATTTTCACATTTGTATATTTCAACGACTTCTGGTATATGTTTGTTCGTACATAAATGAAAACTAAATTTGTTAGAAGACGCTAGACAGATCGCTGCATAGATCGGTTCTCGGTACGCGCGAGCAGGGAGTAAAATTACACGCTCACTGTCAGTTGTTTTTTTACTTGGACTGAACAATAACAAAGGCAAGAATATGTGATACTGAATTGAAAAAGAAAAGAGTTTTTTAATTAGAAAATGTAGCTTTCAGCTAAATCGGCTATTGAAGAAAAAATATCTAGACGTTGTAATCCATTTTTTTTCCGAACTTGGAGACCCGTAATACATATGCAAAAAAAATCTTAGTTCGATTTTAAGAATAGCTATTTCAAGGAACACGAAAATTATAATGTTAATTGTGCACGACAAGATAATTATATCACTTACTTCGACACTTCAAAATAAAAATAAAAATTCTCCATCTTAAAATATGTGTCATGTAACTTGTTTACAGTTTGAAGGTTCTCAAAAGAAGAACCAACGGTACCCATTTCCCAACTGTCACTTGTAAAGTTGGCTTACAAACACTGATTCACTACTTCACAAACACAGAGCAACAAAACAACAGTGCGAAAGAATACTTTGACCTTTTGTACTACTTTTGAGAACGGTCAAATTTGAGAAACGTTTCGTGACACAGACTACAACGCCCGCATAAAATGGAGGTTAGATGGAGTTTACCCTAACGGCCATCCACCTGAAATTGAGGTAAATCGCAGTCAGGACAATTTACCACCAGGGAAATGTTAGACAGTATCGAATCAGATGGCAACCATTTCGGATTGAAATTTTTCTCTACAAACGCGTGGCTTAGTACTGCACGAAGTGTAGCACAAAGCAAAAACATGTATCTTCCTCGAGGGAAATCTTTCAAATACTAAAACCCACTTAAAGCAATACTCACTATAATCTTAGGGAGGCAAATTGTTTCGTGTGCACTTTGTATCTGCAAGATTGTCGTCATGGCAGCTCATATACGCTATCTAAATGAATAACAAGTGATGCAGACCCGTGTGTACAGCGAGCTTGACTACGTGGTGATCAGCACATTCGCAATATCTGAGGCAATAATTATATATATATATATGCAACAACTTGAAACTAATAAAAATAAGATAATACACTATCACTAAAATGAATAATAATAATTATAATAATAAAGTTTTATTCAATTCAAACTAATAAACCGAAGGACAAAAGAAAACACACATTCAGACTGGAATAGTTTATCAATATTAAACTTATCCTTAAATGCACATAAATAAACAACAAGAAAAAAATTGTGGAGGGAAAAAATTACGTTCCGTCGACTCTATAAGACGGAGGCTACAATAATCTGGGTTGAAAGTACCACTAAACCGTTTATGCAACACACAAAGTTGTTATAAATTGCAGATCATTATGTTGCTGTCTTTGATGGTGGAATACTGCTGCCACGAAATGTATTACAGACCTCTGCAGAACTTTTAGTGCTCATTTTTCTGAGTGCAGCGAAAAATAATTTTCAAGAACAGATGAAACACAGACAGTTTTCAGGAGACTCAACACAAACGAAGCTGCAAAGAAATAACCCATCCTCCAAATCTATGGAAATCTGATTCTTTGGTAATTTCCTCAGCAATGCGTGAAATTCTCCCCTCTGCAGTTTTCCCACCAAATATTTATTGAACATTGAAGGCAAAATTAATCGAACTCAGTTACCGTTCAAAACTTCAATAGTCCTCTCTTACCACTCCGCCCCCCCCCCCTCCCATGTATTAATATAATTCTGGTAAAAATACTATGTAACTAGCAAATATGTATAGTAAAAACTGGGTATTACAATTATTCGCCCAGTAAAAGTTATGCTGGAAATTTCTAATCAAGCTATCATAAGATAATTATGTAGTGCAGGGAAAAAAAACATAATTAAAAAGTTAGAATAGAAAAATGAGGAAAACTATGGATCTTCCGGTACATGACGCGGATATACAAAGGTAAAAAGAAAGGTACCTCAATCAGATGGATCACATGCACGGCGCTGTGTCCTTTGTAGTCATTAGAGCCCGTCTACAATAGTCCTAACCTGTGCGTGGTCAGTGTCCTTATCTGAATGTGAGTGACGTCACATTGTCTCACCGAAAACTGCCCTGTCCACAATTGCGATGCCCGATGTCCGAATGTATTGATTTCTAAAGTTGTCACCAGAGCGCAGTAAATGTGCCAAACCAAATGTTTTTGTTTATTGTTTTGATGCTTTGTAGTTTGAGATTGAACTTATGAAAGTTATGTAAGTTACAAGTGACATACAACACCTTCCATTCCCTTCAATAACAAAAACAAACACCACGTTTTCAAACGGGAACCGGAAATTCAAATATCGTGAGTGTTCTGTTCTTTTTCTGTGTCCGAAGTACACAGGTTGGGACAAAAAGTTCAAATTGACGAATGTCTTCGGACCAGGTAGGTTCGGACCTTCGCCCACTTGACGCATGACGTCAGAGGGTCACGTGGACCAATCAGCGACGAGTGTCCTTCGGACACAGTTTAGGACATTGCTATTGAAGACGGGCTCTTATGGCCACAACGTCGTGTTCGTACTGTTAATTTGCTACAAATCGATTTTGATATAACATATTTGGGAGCCCAAACAAGGTAATCCATTTTCATGGTCACTTCGTGGCTTTTTGTGCAAGGTATTACCTGAAGGACAGCCGAAGATTCACCCCCATAGATCGACATGCCCTTCGGGCTGGTTCGTACATGTTCGGATTAGTTTTAATTTTTTTTTTATCTGTACGTTCAAAACAAACATTGAATTATTGATCAAAGAATTGTAGACCAATGTTATTTTATATTTTTTTAAGAGTAAAACACATGTACACAAATATTTCTTTGTTACTAATTATGAGATTTTCAGGTAAGTTATTGAGCTATTTCTGTTTGATTTGTTAGGAGATTAGTTTTGTCCGTTTACAAGTTAACATTGCTTGTGTTATTCTTGGCAAGTAATCATTTCTTATGTTTTTGTACACTATAGGCTTTTTTTTTTTTTTTAAATTTTAGGTAGCTTGTGGGGATTTCATCTTATGTTCATGAGCGCACAACGTATAAAATCATAAGAAATGTTTTCTGGTGGTGTGTACCAGTTAACCGCATTCAAGCAAAATATATTTTAAAATAATTGTTACCAGAGCTGAATTACATTCAGGTGAGTGCACTTAATATAATTTGGGGTATTGGAGGAAAAATTATAAATTCCTAAAGTGTTTTTTTACTTCCTGGCATGTTTAACATGTGGATAGGTTAGGATTATTTATTACAAATCTGTAATATTGATATACTGCCCTTGGGTTAGCTGGATTAAAAAGACAGTGAAATTTGTTAGGTAAGTAACATTATACGTACAGTGATTCTAAGTACAGTGGAATTTACATTTGGTTAGCTTAGGATAGCGCCAATTAAAAATTCTGTAAAATAAATTGAACGGTTGGATGTTACTAACCTAATCTAACCAACCAATATACATTTTACAGTTTTTTTTAGGTTATTATCTCACGTTGCTGCTTTTTGTATACAAAATAAACTTTGGACACTTTTTTTTTTAACTTTAAATATGTACCTGTATTTACTATGAAAAAGGTTTTTCTAAATTCAGACTGGTTTTTGAGAAATCACTGTTTATAGGTTACATTACATTACCTGTGCAGTAAAGGGCCTGTCACCATGTTGTTCTTTAATTGAGTTGCAGATCCTGTTGTTTTTCATACACAAATTGTATATTTTTTATTTGGATATTGCAATGCAGTAACGTAAATTATAACATTAAAATGTTATGTGACTTCTTATTGTGCATTCCAAACCCAAAGCATCAGTCCTTGAGAGCGATATTTTTTAGCAGTTTATAGGTGCAAAATTCTGATTTTTTACGTGAGACAACACATAACCTGACATAAAATAAATTTTCATTTTGTAACTGACATAATAAACCTTATCTTCAGAAACTAAGGCTTTATTAAGCACAAAACATGACTTAGATATTTACATGAATTAATACATAGATTTGAATAAGAGGTAATATTGAAGGTTAAACAATGTTCGTGCAAAGAGGTTGCTAAGAGGTTGCTAAGAGGTTAAAACCAATATCACCACATTCGCCCCCTCTTCATTTAAGGACATAGTCCTTGAGATATTCAGAAGGTCTAGTGGTGCGGGAAGATCTCCGGAGTGGAGGTTGAGGTCTGGGAGGAGATCTGGGTGGAGTCGGAATTGGGTTGACTTGAGGTAGGTCTTGATCATTCATGTTCTTCTCAGGTGAATATTCTGGAGTGAGGTTCAGCTGGGTGTCTTCAGATGCTTCAGTGTGTTGATTAGGATCATCAGCGAGGTTTGGAAAATTCACGTCTTCTAAGTTAGGTTCATTGTTGACAATATCTCCTGCAGGAGCAAGATGCCTGAGGTTGACTGTTGTCTCCTTACCATCTGGAAGTTGAACCAGAGCATAGTCAGGGTTCGCCTCAAGCAGAGTTACTTCTTGCACCAGGGGGTCATATTTACTCTGACGGACGTGATTCTTCATTAGAATTTTCCCTGGTGTAGTAAGCCACGAAGGAAGAGTAACTCCAGAACTGGCCCTTCTCTTATGGTAGAACATACGTTCGTGGGGTGTAGCGTTAGTAGCAGTACAGAGCAGTGTGCGGATGGAGTGCAACGCTTCAGGTAACACCTTCTCCCACTGCGTCATCACGAGTCCCTTCGTTTTCAGCGCCAGCGATACAGTTCTCCATATTATCCCATTGTAACGTTCTACTTGGCCATTTCCACACGGATTGTATGGTGTAGTACGACTAGTAGCAACTCTATTGGAATGTAGGAATGATTGAAGTTCTCTGGATATAAAGGATGTGCCTCTGTCTGTGTGAATGTATGAAGGATATCCGAAGAGTGTAAAGATCTGATTTAGTGCTTGAATGACGGTTGTGGAGGATAGGTCGTTGCAAGGGATGGCAAAAGGGAACCTGGAGTACTCGTCGACTACCGTTAACAGATATTTCCGAGGAGTGTTGGATGGTAATGGTCCCTTAAAATCAACTCTGAGCCGTTCGAAGGGTGCGGTGGCCTTGATGAGGGTGCTCCGCTTGTGAAAGCGAGGTTTGATTTCGGAGCATGTTCTGCAGGAAGACGTGACTCGGCGTATCTCGTCGATGGAGTAGGGAAGGTTCTGATTCTTCACCCAGTGAGCCATCCGGGTGATCCCTGGGTGACACAAAGCCTTGTGGTAGTGGACAAGTCTGTCGAAGGTATGGAGCGAGCCGCAAGTCCTAGAGAGAGCGTCAGCCGCCACGTTCTCCTTCCCCGGTCTGTAGATCATGTCATAGTTGTAAGGAGCAAGTTCTAACCGCCATCTTGTAAATTTTTCGTTCTTGATTTTACCAGGATGCCGAATGTTAAACATGTAAGAAATAGACTTCTGGTCGGTTATAAGTTGAAACTTTCTTCCTATCAAGTAATGCCTCCACTTCCGAAGGGCTTCAATGATCGCATAAGCTTCCTTCTCGACAGCTGAATGGTGTTGTTCGCTCTTAGTGAGGGTTCTCGAGAAGAAGGCTACTGGTCTCTTGTTTTGAGTCAGAGTGGCGGCGATGGCGACGTCAGAGGCATCTGTTTCGACGCAGAATGGGATGTCTTCCTCTAAGTTAACGACGAAGGATTTAACTATGCAGTTCCGTAAATTGTTGAAGTCTTGGATTAGTTCAGGGGCCATAGGAAATACTTTACAGTTCATTAATCTATGTATTTTATCTGAAAATTTTGGAATCCATTTAGAATAATAAGCGAACATCTCTAGTGCTCGTTGTAAGGATGCTTTGTTTCTAGGGATAGGGAAATCAATCAGTGGCTTAAGTCTGTCGGGATCTGGTTTGAGTATATTGTTTTCGATGAGATAACCGAGGAGCTTAAGAGACTTCAAATTGAAATGGGATTTTTCTTGATTGATGGTTAAATTATATTTCTTGCAGACGTCTAAAAATTTTCGTAGATTGGAGTCGTGTTCAGATTGGTCTTTTCCGCTCACCGTCACATCGTCCAAGTAGATGTCAACTCCTTGTAGTATTTCTTTGGTCTTGATCTCGTCCATCTTCCTCTGTAACGCAGACACTCCATTGGTGACGCCCATTGGTATACGTTTGAATTGCCAGAGTTTTCCTGCTGCCTCGAAGGCGGTGTACGGCCTGTCTTCAACCCTTATTGGTATTTGATAATATGCGCTCTTGAGATCTATTGTGCTGTGGATATTATATTTAGCTACATCGGAAACTATTTTCTCTATGGAAGGGATTGGGTAAGCGTCTAACATCGTGTATCGGTTTATAGTCTGAGAATAGTCGACGACCATACGTTTTCGATGTGTTCCACTCACGAATAGTACCTGCGCCCTCCAGGGTGAGTTGCTTTCTTCAATGACACCGTCAGAGAGAAGTTTTTCTATGTGGGATTGAATGTATTTTTCGTCTTCGTTTGAGTGTCGTCGGGACTTGATCGCGATAGGTCTACAATTTGGTGTTAAGTGTTCGAAGAGGGTGGCCGGACCGACTTTGGCACATGCTAAGCTACTGATTTGCAGTTCAGGTTTATTACCACCAAAAACTATCGACAGAGTGGAATGCTGCTTAAAGATATCGTGCCCTAATATAACATCTGCGCAACAGTTGTTTAGAACGTTAAGCTTTGTTTTTCTGTATATATTGTCCGAGATTTTTAAATCTACGGAACAATAAGCTTTTATAGGCATGGCCAAAGAGGACGATGCCATAGCTACTTCAGATGACGTAGGATATTGTTTTAATTTATGTTTGGAGACAAAACCATCATTTAGGTAACTCTCCGAACTCCCCGTGTCTATTAGCCCTTCAGCTGGAAAACCATTTACTTTCAGTTTGACAATGGTTTTGGAAAGGCTAGTTGGAGAAGCAGCTGATGTTTTGGAAGATGTTGGTTTGGTCTTACGATTACGATTAGATTGGTTAGTAGGGAAAACCAGAGACTTAGCAGGAAGGCAAGCAACAGTTGAGAAGTCATCTGTGTCTTGAGGAGAGTCAGGTAAGGCGGCAGTACGATCTTTGGGCTTAATTGACCTACAGACTTTTGCATAATGGCCTTTCTTACCACAGAGTTTGCACGTAGCTTCTCGCGCTGGACAGGAAGAACGAGGATGACGAGGGAACCCACAGAAGAAACTATTCTGACTACTGCTGGCTGCGGTTACAGGAGAATTTGGTTGCTGAACCGGCTCAGTTGAGGCTAAAGGTGTCTGGCTAGGAATATAGGATTCAGAAATTATATGAGCTGATTCTAATGATCGTGCTTTTGCAAATGCTTCATCCAGGCTAAGAGTTGCGTTTTCTAACAAACGTTGTCGGATACTGTTCGATGAGAGACATTTTATAAATGCATCTCTAATGTATTCGTCCCTATAAGCCGCTGCTTTAACATCTTTGAACTCGCAGTCAGAGCTAAGGAGACGCAAAGATTGTAAGAATTGATTTACACTTTCATCAGGTTGCTGGTGTCGGCACATTAGTTTATGCCTTGAAAATATTTCATTCTTAGGTTTAATAAAGAGTGAATCTAGCTTTTCGATTGCAGACGCATAAGAAGTACATTCGCTAATAAGTTCGTATATACTGTGACTCACGTGATTGTAGAGTAGTAACAGCTTATCAGCTTCAGAAGCCTTGATTGATGCTGTGAAGACTTCGAATGTTTTCTTCCAGTGATTTCATTGTGAGGAGCTTTTCCCAGTTGTGTGATCTGCTTCAAATCTCTCGGGCTTGAAATACTTGTCCATTGTTTGTATTAAATGTTTCTTGATAGAATGTGCTTAATAAATTGACATAATAAACCTTATCTTCAGAAACTAAGGCTTTATTAAGCACAAAACATGACTTAGATATTTACATGAATTAATACATAGATTTGAATAAGAGGTAATATTGAAGGTTAAACAATGTTCATGCAAAGAGGTTGCTAAGAGGTTGCTAAGAGGTTAAAACCAATATCACCACAGTAACAAATGATTCCTTTTATACATCAGGTTACGTGCTATTGCAGGTAACTAATCTGCGCTTTGCGCCTAAATACTGCTATAAAAAAATCCCTGTCAAGGGTTGGCGTTTTGGTTTGTATACACATTAGAGACTCGTAACTTTTTTAAAACTATTATTTACGTTCCATTGGGTTATAATATGCAAATAAAAAATATATGTTTTCTTATATATATGGAAAACCACAGGATCTGCAATGCAATTAGAGGAAAAAATGGCGAAAGCTGCTTCACTGCATAGGCTATCTAGTGTGACCTGCAAAATGTGATTTCTTGAAAACCAGTAGGAATTAAGAAAAGCTGTTTACAGTTTTAATAGAGGAAGGTTTTTAGTGTCTGAAAAGGTATTTTCAGAATTTTATAATTTAATTTATGGATAAGCAGCAACAAAATTTATTTATTTTTTTAAAAATATCTTTGGGAATTAGCGCAGTGTAATCAAAGACGTTTACTGTATTGATGATTGATTTACTTTATTGATGCGCAACAAAGTTGTATAATTGTTGGATTGGTTAAGCAAATTCAAACATCAAGGTTACCGATCAATGGTTTTTAACATTATATTTTCTTAATGAGTCCATTGGTAAAACGTTAAGACACTGGATAGGCTAAATTTCCATCGACTGCTTATGTTTTTTTCCTCATGATCACTTGAAAACAATTACAGGGTTATACTGTAGTTCACAGTTGCAATACTTGGTTAGGTTAGTTACATAAGTGCTGTTAAATCACGAAAATGGTTAGGGAAAGGTAACTTCTTCATAACTACTGTAAAATGGTGTAAGCAATTCTTTAGGTAAGTTTACCTAGACTTTAAAAATAATTTATTTGGCGAAGTACGTAGTACTAAGAATTACTATTTATCAAATTTGGTTTGTGTGGAAAAGTTGTTACTCTAGGAAATTTCTGAATCCATCTTTGTAGGAATATAAACTAATATTATTAGAAACAAAAAATACAATGTGTGGTATATTTTAATTTTCTAACACCCTCTGAACTCTGCAGTTATGCGATTACCGATAATAATTGTAAATCATTGCAATATACATCTGACACATTTTTTAGTGATTTCACAACTGTACTATGAAGTAATGCCATCGACTGCTGCATAATAACATACTGACATCTATTCTCGTGTAGGCATTTTGTTGATACGACTAAAATATGAGCATATAGGATACATACAGAATCTTACAAATTTTGGTAACCTACCTACTAATACTCTCCCCGAAGACTTTGATTAGATACTTAAAAAAAAAAAGAACTGCTTATGTGACATGCATTACATGAAATGAATTCAACTTGTAAACATTTTGCTTGAATCAAAGCCTAGATTTGCTTAAGCTAATAACAAGCAAATACATCACTTGAGGCCCTGAGAAAAATACTTCTAAAATTGTGTAGTTACTTGGATTGTTAAATACCTAGTTTTCCTGCAATAATGGGCACAAGAGCTTAATTTTACAACTCAATGTTGCTGAAGCATCAAATAGAATTATGTTTTGCATATAAATTTTTTTCACATACGGTAAATGAGTTTTTGTGAAAAAGTATTTGGAAAAAAATATCTGTTTGAAAGGACAAAGAAAAATGTTAATTGTAGTACATAAATGAGAATTTAACAAAAGTATTTGTGAATGTATCAAAATTCTAACTAAAATGGTTTTGAAAGTAATTTATCATTCTGGTACGCATAACTTTTTTCTTTGATACATTTATTTATCAGTTTCATTTCTCTTTAGTACAATATAAATCATTTAACTTTGATTTCTTTTTTGTTTCAGGCTTGTGGAGAACAGCTTTTTTTATCTACTCTTTGGCTGGCCAATGTAAATAAGCAATGATTTCATGAATGCAGCGAGAGAGTTTATTTTATGTATTTTTAAATCACTGATAATATTTATTGATGTATTTTAAAATCACTGATAATATTTATTGATGTATTTTAAAATCACTGATAATATTTATTGATGTATTTTAAAATCACTGATAATATTTGTTTTGTGGATGGAAGATGGTAACCATGGTGACTTGTGAATTTTTATGAAGGATTAATAAAAAGCAGTAAAAATTATTAATGGTTTTCAGAAGGAATTTTTTTTTTCCAATAATCAATCAATCATCTACACTCTACAGTAACAATTTTCCTTAACTCAAATAATTTTTCAATACATATCTTATAAAGTATTCATATATGTACAATATAGACCAATTTTGAGCTAGTCTGATATCAGCATATTAGTTATTATGAACATATACTATCAGAACTACTATTTGCATATAGTGCACATACATACATAACACTAGCCAACAACCATTAAAAAAAACACTACTATATACACTTACATAAAAAAAACAAATCATAGACAAGTACAGATTATTCACTATTATATTCTATAGCCAATTTCAATAAGTGTATTATCAACAAAAGAAATTTTTTTTTTAAATAACAATATTTCGATATGACGGAAAATCTGTATTCTAAAGTTCTTGTATATGTTTGGTATCAATCAATGTATATTAATCAATCTTTGATAAAAAAATATCCTGAAAATGATTAATAAATAAAAAAAAAATATTGCCAACCAGCTCTGAGTTTTGCATGAGGGTTCAACTTCTCTGACTTCTGAGATTACAGACAAGATTTTAATTAATAATACTATTGGCTTAGTTACTAGATTATCTTTCAACCTATAATTTATTATTTGAATCAGTTCATTGAACTGAAATATTTGCAGCAATTTCTTTAAATGTTCATGAACTTGGATTATTTAACATACAAATGTAGGTAGGCTTACTAGACCTTTAATGCTAGAAGATTGTAATCACATAGGCCTAATTTCACATTTACAACTAAGTCTTGGAGCTGATTTACATTAATATTTGTGCTAGACTTTGTAATTCTTAAAATTTTATTTTCTGCAATGTTCCAAAGAGCATTGCTCTATTTTGGAACAAAACAATTTAATCTGACAGTTTGTTACAACCATAGAAAAGATAGGGAAGGAGTTACAACACTATTCTTCATAAAACAATGCACATTAGCCTGTATAAAATGAATTAGATCTAACATAAGAACTACAAACTGCACATTTGCACTTAAAATATTCATCAAACAGTTAGGGAAAGATTAAACATAACATTTAATTCTTAAATCGTCATACTACATTTTAGTCATCACACTTATGATTGTATGTGAACGGGATCAGATATTAGCACTGCAAATGCACATTTAACACTAATAATTATATCAAACACAAATGATATCAGTAACATCATACTTCATTTTTGGTGTTACAGTAAGCTTCCATAAATGTTTCTTTTTCTCAGAACATACATAAGAAAACTTTTCTTGAATTTAAACATTAGAATAAATTTTTAAATAATGATTTGTTACATAGCAAACCTACAAAATATGATTTACTTCCAATTTTTGGATAAACGCCATTGAAGTTTTGCATTGTTTGCCATGGAAAACTATGGAAATAAATAAACAAATAAATAATTAAAAATATAAAGACACAACTGAATCAGCTGTTGTTGAACATACAGAACCAGCGAGAAGAATAAAAATATAATAAAATATAATATGTTAATATGTTCACTAAAGGTATGCAATGGATGGAGGATGCCCTACATTAATAATTATTAGTAACAGAGAACAAAGCAAATTTGTAGAGAAGAGACTTTTAACAGTAGTAGAATAATAAAATTCCGAAAAGGGCTGTTTCAAAAATTGCAAACATTCCTACACATAAGAAGCCCTTAATCTCAAAGACTTCATTCAGTATACTGGTCAATTACCTGCTGCTCACGATCTTTAAAGGTAAGGTAATTAAATTAATGGGGGAAAAGGTAAAAAGCATTTGGTTTGTGGTCTTATAAATGTGGTCATTAGAGGTAAACATTAGGTCTCTGTGTTTAAGTGTTCACTTTTCTGTCACCAAAGTGATCTGGGTTTGATTCTCAGCAGGGTCATTAATGGATCTTTTGATAGTGGGGAACATAGCAAACATTGCAGTGGTTAGTTGGTTTTCTCAGAGTTCTTACGTTACTCCACCCATCTGTTGTGTCATTAGGTATATCATTAGCATTTTATAGCCCTTCATTTTTTTGTAATGATCTAGAGGTCACCAAGCTGAAAGCTGAATTCATTTCCTTCATTGACAGATATAAGGGTTGAGGATTTGAACCAAGCAGGATAAACATTTTTATGTTGCCTGCTTCATCTTCTATAGAAAATTAAAAATTAAAAAAAAAAAATTGCTGCACTTTTTAAGGCATAAAAGAAATTGTTATAACCGGTTTCACTGTCTACATATCCCGGAATAGTGTAATATTTATCACTTTTGGTACAATTTTGCAAAATATCTCTTGCTAGATCAAAAAAAAAAAAAAACGATGTCATTGTTCACGTTCAAAAGCTGTAGCTATAGCCCGCGCTTTTCTACTACCGAAGTTACCCGATCGAGCGACGTACTTCGAAACTGCTCGGGCATGTCGATCTATGGGGGTGAATCTTAGGCTGTCCATTACCTGAACATACGTTTTTAGCTCGAAGACCATTAGTTCACGATACATTTATATTAGATGAAGATGAAGGTTTTGATGATGATGACGAAGATGATAATGAAAATGATGATCATAATGACGAAGATGACGCAGATCATGATGAAATTGAGCTACCTAAATGTCTCGTAGTCATCGGAATCATTAGAGACGACGAGAATTGAGCAGTGACGGAATGAATGTGTGGGTGAAACGGGAATACCTAAAGAAAACTCACCCGCTCACAACTTCTTCAGAATTCCCCGCGTGACGCATATTAGAAACAGTAGTTTCATATCTTTTTGGGAGAAAAGTGAAGGGAAAAAAGGGGGGTGCAGATGAGCAAGGCATCATCCTAGCTTCCTGTGTTGGGGCTGTTGGCGGGTTCTTGCCCTCTCGTCGCCACAGCCGCAGTGTTAAATATTTGTGATGGAGGTTTTAGGAGAGAAAGAGAGCGCGAGGGAGCCCCGCCCGCGAGCTGGAGGGGTGCACCGACTCCCGACTCCTTGTTTGGACAAGGGCGCAGTCTCGCGGGGCATCCAACGGCTTTTAGAGTGTTCCTCCGTCGCGGCGGCGGGACTGTGTGGTCAGGTGGCCGCCCTCCAGGGCTGCACAAAGCCACGGCAAGCCGGCAACCCGAGGGTGGCTGCCGTTGCCGTTATCAAAGCAAGGCTGCAGAAAGCCACGGGAAGTCGGCAACAAGAGGGTCGCTGCCATTGCCCTATCGATACCACCGTTATCAAAACAAGGCCACGACAACACACGAATCAGAGGTGAACACCATTCCCTATCGATACTGGGGTTACTTGGGTTAATAAAGTTTACAAATCAACCAACGCGATTTTGAGGTATGGTTTTATAAGTTACTTGGTTTCAATTTTGTTTCTTAGTGTACTTTATTTTTTGACATACACAGTCTACTTAAAGTTCAAAGCACTCGCTCCAATCGCCAGCTTTGCGATTTTTTGTGGAAATGAATCACTTTGAGGTTTGGGAATACTATTTTACTTCCTGTGTGGACCACTTCATTTTACTGAAATTTTTGTTCTGACAGGAAAGTTTTGAGTTTCGGAAATATTTAGCAGTCCGAGGTCGATAGAGCTATTTCAAATTCAGAATGCTTAAGCAGTTGAAATCGCAGCTAGACAATTTTGTGCTAAGCGACACGGTTTGTATGCACTTGCATATGTAATTTATTTTGGCCATTGTTATACTTCTATGTAAACCACTGTTTAACAATTAATTTCTATCAGAATGACTTGAGACCACATGTTATTTATCAAGAAGCACACAGTTGGTATATTTTTTGAGATTATAATATCTCATAGCTGCTGCATGTCTGAATTTCAACGCAGTAAAATTCAAGTGATCTATGTTAGTTTTGCGATTTCAACTTAGATCGCACCGTTGTGTTTTGTCATGTGGACAGAGTATTTTTTTCCCCAGTGTTTAGTAAACCTTCCTATTGGTTTGTTGTAATTTTACTTTATAATATGGCATCTATGCAGATTGGCGATGTTATGAGGTTATGTTTAGTACGTAAGTATGAATTTCAAATACAATGTGTTAAACCAACTTACACACTATTCCTAACAGATATTTTATATTAAAAATTTTTCTTAATGATAAATTAGTCATATCAAATTCAGAGTGAAACCCGTTCAGTAATTTGTGTCGGTAATGGCTCTAGTCCTTAGAAAGTTCGAATCATTATGAAGAAATCTATAATACGTATGTTTGTGCAACATTTTTCTTTAAAGAGGCAGCATGTTTAAATTAATTTTTCCAAAAAAAGATTTTGAAAATCGTTCCATTTGCAGAAGGGCACAATATATTAATAATTAGTTAATTTTTTTTATGTTACAGTTTTACCTTTGCAACTATTTTGTAATACATAGAAATCTAATTTTGTAGCCTGAACAAAATTATTTGTGGATGGTACAAAATTATGTTTTTAACGTAAGAAACTACTTGGTAGAGTATATATAAAAATAGTGGCAGCAACAATTTTTTTACAATATAACGTGAAATATATCGCTTTCTAGAAGTCAATCTTCGGAATGAGCACAAAATATCTCATTTCAATATTGTTAACTGACTCTTGCTATACCTACAAATACAGACACAGACATAAAACAGCCAGGCAAGTTTAACTCATAATTAGTATCAGAATATTTCTATTAGATTAAAAAATCACAAATTAATTCACTGGCAGTATGTTTATTCTTGAATTTCACTAGGCCAACAATTATGTCTTAGATAACAGGTTTTAGAAGCGTAGTTATGTGCTTCTTTGCATGCCAAAGTGATGATGTGCATGATTAGGCATTTACAATAGATTTCAAGTTTTCAAAAATAAATTATACAACTTCAACTAACGTTTCTCAGTGCACAAATCTAAACTATAAATGTTTCATGCTATTTTAAATTTCCAATGTGTTAATAGTTTGCCTACTCAGCATAATTTCGCACCGTACCATTTTATCAAATCTACACGATTTAAATTCTCTTGAATTTCTCCCGTTTCTGTTTATAATGACTATATAAGTACTGTCAGTTACAAACAAATAAAATTTAATCTCATAGTTTCATAAAAATTATCCAATGGTTAAATAGGTTTTGAGTTCAACTTATAAAATGCAGTATGCAAGCTTTCACGGTCGTAGTTGAAGTGAAAATCGAGGCCTCCGAGTTATATGTAGCTACGACTAAGACTGCGGTGACAAATATTTTGTATAATGTTATGGAGGGCATCTTCAAGGCACTCAAACAGTGAAGATATATGTTGCAATTAACTTTGGGCTACTACCATTTCGGAAGTCAACTCCGGTAGAACAAAAAACTTTGAAACAAAAAAAAAGTATACAGGTGCTTTACATTTGATACAATATTTTAATGGACCTTTTTTTTTACGAAAACTAATTATTTCATTATTCTCCGCAAAGAAAAGAAAACTCCTTTGACTTCAAACAAAGAGATATTTCAACTTAGAATAGAATTACCAGATTGGTAACGGCACTTCTTTAGGTTAACTTCAAATATAGCTTACCTCCAGTAACCTTCCCCTCGTTACATTATCATTCAAATTTAAAAAAAACCAATGTACTCCTTCGGTTGTCGTATTCATTACGTATAACGAAACGTCATTTTATTTATGTTGTTCTTGAAAAAAAAGTAGCGAGTTATTCGAAAAGTAACTGAACAATTACCCAGTTACCGACTAACGTGTCAGTACAGTTAAGATACTCTCTAGTTAAAAGTAGGCTACCCCGCAACCTCTACTTAAAGAATGTTAAGATATTCATCCACGGAATCAAAAATCACGCATGTCTGTTACATAAGGTTCACTCTCAGTCAGATGCCAATGATGGTACTGAACATAGATATTGAAAATAATTGTATACTTGAAACCTATAGTTGTACTAGATGAGAGTAAAATGAAACTGTTTTATGAAACCAAAGTCTAGATGATTGTAAAAGAGTCAAGAAATAAAATAATATTAAGTTTTTAAGATAATTTATTCTAGTGTTCTAAAAAAATTGGAAGATTTGGCACCTTATAAAATGAAATTTATCAAAAGTCTTCAGTTTCTTGTAGTCTCTTAAAACATTTTTCGGCTCTCGGAATATTTTTTCCTCATAAATTTTGCAAATTTTTTTAAAATCCAAATCTCGTCGGAACCAAAGTAAATCGTATATATAAAAAAAGCGTAAATTGGCAGATTCGTCTGATATAACAATTATTTGACGTTAATTATATGATTGTAACTCTTATTTTCGAGAATTTAAATATACCTTTCACACAAGAACCACTTGTGTTTAAAGTAGTTTATTTTATTTATTTATTTTTGTTTTTACGTGTGACACCACGCAGTACGCCGGTTTGGAAGCACCTGCATTCCGCCAAGCAGGAAGGAGACGGAAGCAAGTGTCGTGTCGCGACACGACGCGACGCGACGCGACACGACACGTCGCCCGCACCGAGAGAGGCTCGCGCGCAGGAGCGCTGCCCAAATATCGGGGAGACGAACCAGGGGCCGAGAGCCGGTAGTGGTCCATCGCCTGCGTGGGAAAAACAAATTACTTCTCCCGGCGCGGAGGTCGAGTCAAGGTCAAGGGCAGAGGGGTGGGGGCACGTGCCGACGTGCTCGGTCCACGTGGCAGGCAGTCCTTCCCAGAGGCAGGCCTATGTCCCACCTGGCAGGTCACTTACCCCGGCTCCGGGGAGGAACCGCTTCATATCGCAGCAGGTACACGTGTTATGGCCAGTTGCACCGTTCTGCTCTTCGGTCCGCGATCCAGTGTTCTCAGCACAAGAATGATATAACGATCACTCCGCCAACACATACTGGGACTACAAGATCTTCGTTCGCGTGAACCATAGATCATACCATGGGCGTAGATCCGTTAAAAAAAAGGGGAAGGCTGGAATTAAGAAGCCCCTCACTGAGTGAGCTCGCTTGCGCTTGCAAAATTGTGACTTGAAAAAAAAAAATAATAAAAGTAAACTTCAAAACTATATTTCATGAAAAATTTTTCTGTATTATTTTTTAAAGTTTTCTGCTTATTGCATGCAAATAGGCTAAAATATTGGCAGTATACAACATACAAGCACCACAACAAGAGAGTAATTGAGTCAATTAAAACCCACGCGCCCCTCCCCTACAATTTCCGCGGGGTCCCTTGTGAATCCAACAGATTTGAACTCCTCTGAAAATCTTAGCTGAGGGGTGAGTTCGTTCGTCGACGGAGGGTTCGTCGTTCATACCTTCGTCGAAGTCTCCGACTAGAGGCATGGCAGGGTGCATACCTTCGTCGAAGTCTCCGACTAGAGGCATGGCAGGGTGCATAACTCAAGACGCATTCCTGCAGGAGCTTTCCTCGTCGGGGCGTTCATCTGTGGAGAGATGCTCACGGGAGTCCTTGACCACGCCAAGGGTGGCCACGGTCGCCTCCGGAGGCGCGCGACTACGACATGCGAACACGGTCGCTGTCGCCGCGCCGCGCCGCAACAAGTGCGATCAGAACTGGAGTCGGTCGTGAGGTATGGCCAAGCATGCCAAGGTCATGATATCAGCTGTGCATCAGGATGCTACACTGCATCTAGCCGCTAGACTCGCGTCGAATTACAAGTTTAAGGTTCACACAAAAAAATTATAAATCAAGTAAATATTTGCAACAGCAGTTTACTAAGTTTCTTAGCGTTGAGAATGTTTTTCACATTTTACCAGTCCAAATAAGGCCTTAATACTGGAGAATGAATAAGAAAAAAATTAACGAATCAGAGTTCAGAGCTTTTCATGTTTGTTGTTTTTTTACATGTAATGTCACAGAACTCGGTTGTTGGGCTCAAGAAAATGTGTGGGTAAGGTCCAGGAGATTTGCATTAAGCTGTTAATATTCTGCCGCGAAAACCATTATAAAGTCCTTATCGGGAGAATAATTTGCAACCGTAAATAATTTATTGAGTAATAGTACATAACAGAAAATAAATTTTCAATATGGTAAGTCACAAATTGTATATATAATTCCATTAAGTTATTCAACATAAATTATGTTAAACTGTTACCGAAACATAAAAATTATTTCTGCACGTAAATTTCCAAAGAAGAAAAAATTTAAAAAGCCAATTATCTCAGGCTTTCCTCGACCGTGTGCTATCGTTCCATCGGCTTCGCTGCGAGGCGGCCACGTGGTCGGGTATTTTGGACAGCCATGCGGCGTCGGAACAGTACAGCACATCCTCGGGACTGGATTGGAAAATTGGCTTGAAGCGCAGCCACAGCCGGGGATGCTAATCTCGTGTAATTCATTGTGAAATTATACACGCGACATGATTCGATGACCACGAACTTACAACGTACATAACGTTTAAATATCATGGTCTATATCAGGAGTAATGACCACGTAGGAGCAGAAACTCGGTGGTCGGTCCGTGTGGAGGGGGGTACGGCGGGGAGTCCTGCTGCACGCTACGGAAGAATGTCGTGAGTCGCCCCAGGGAATGACCAGAGTTGGGGACAAAACATAAAAAATACTTTTCTTCTTTATTTTCCTGAGAAAATAAAAATAAACTAAATTTAGCCAAGAACATTCCCTAACATCTCTGCCCAACACAGCAGAGTAAAAAAAAAACCAACCTATACACGGCAGTTCAGTAAACTCGAGGCCGATTCCTGATTCGCACATCGAATCTGAAACCCACGAGGACTTGAACGTTATAGCAATAAATTAGTTTGTCCGTAGATCTCGTGTACGTCTCTTGAAGATGGCATGTGGTACCTCACGTTCTCTCATTTACATACTTAAAACCAGCCAAACCTGAAACTGAGTGCATAGGTGAGAATTTAAAATAAATGTAATGATTTATTTTAATACTTTATGGATTTTTTTTTGTTATTGCCTGGAAAAATAGATCAGTTAACCTCAAAATTTTGGCTAAATCTTATGTTTAAACCAACTGGAAATTTACACTCGAAAGGAGGCATTGTAAATTGGTTTCCCTCAGTATTTTATCCTCCAATAACGCAGGAACTGCGATGCAATTCCTAAATATTTACATTCATGGATTGCAGATATATCATTAACATACTTCATGGCGTCACATACGAAAATTAAAGTCACAACTAGAAGTACCTACCGAGGAGCCTGTGTTTTGTGGTACAGTAAACTGTATAATCAAACTCTGTTAACTACAAGAACAATCATAATCGTTATAAACATAAGTAAAAAGTTAAAAATTAACCAGTTTGAAATAATTATTCAAAGGAGGTAGCAGATAAATATCAAAAACAGCTAAATTACGACCATTTTTGCTTGCAATTTTTGTGCATAGGTTCACTGCACAAATAAATCGACGATATCAATTTGCCTTAAAATATTCACTACAAAATAACCAAAATAGATGTAAAGCAAAATATTATACTTTACAAATTCGCTGTTCTCTGTAGCATTTGTTTCTGTACCGAATTTAAATGTGTATTTTTAGCATATATTAAAATTGTAAAACAAATTTGGGTTAATTGGTTTTACTTTTTTGTGTGTTTTTCTGAGTATTTTTTTATTCTCGTCTATTGGGTTTCAGTTTGTAAATTGTGGCATTTCTTACTTTTAAGTATTGCGCAAACACTGGCATTAAAAGATTTTTGCTTGTAATGTTTTCTCATGACGATCCTTGACGTTTTGTTAATAATTTATGAAATTAGAGGCAAAATTAAAAGAAAAACAGGGTAAAACGTAACAAGCCTTTCAAAGCATAAGTTTGTGACGTTTTACCCTTTACCCCGGTGCTTCCAACATTTTCTTGGTGAGCAACACAACAAAGTACGGCGTAAATGGGATTTATGAATGAAATGTTTAGGATGCCCTATGTACAGATGTCCGAATAGTAAATCCGTACCTTTGTCGAAGACTCAATACAAAAGTAAGAAAAAAATTCACTCACTAGCTTACTAATGTACAGAGCTGTTGTTTTCTATACCATACTTCAGTGTAAACAACCCATGTTTTTCTCGGCTGATCTAAGCATTGAACTTTCCAAGGAAATGTGAGAAATGGACACTTATTGCCTTCGGGGGATATTTCGTGTTCCAAAAACACCACACGGGAACTTATCGTTTTATTTATTTATTTTGATACGAAATATATTTATGCATGATGTATGTTTACGGTTGTTATTATACGTTTATGATGCATTGCACGTAAGAAGACAAAACGTATGACAGTTATTGATGATGATTCTTTGATATTCATGCCCAAGCACGGTGAGCCCATGTAACGTGTCTCGCTGGAAGCCGCAGCACTCCTGGGGGTTTTCATCGCATAGCGACACCGCGGTGGTTTGCAATTGATAGCAGCTACCAACAGAGTTCAAATTTCGGCTTTGCATGATAATTTGCATTTTTAAGGACGTGTTTTCCCCCAAAACTCGCAGGCTCGCCCGAACAGGTAAGTTACTACAATTTGAGAAACCAACGATTTAACCATAAAATTTCAAATTCAACCGACTGACAAGGCCGTATGCAAGTGGTGATTTATAATCCCCCCCCCCCAAAAAAAAAATCCCAAGAAAACCTAAAAAGGTTTATCATTAGCATCAAGAAAAAGAAAGAATTTGAAAACAAACAGTAGGCAAAGAGGTTCTTACAATCCCCCCCCCCCTTTTTTTTCCCCCACCAACCCAAAATGAAATTCTGCGAACGCTCCTGCCGATTGTGATTATCTTGTACGTAAGCGACATTTAAAACAGTTCAGTCAAAAGGCACATAATCTACATAAAAAAGTTAATGCATGTACAAAACTCCCGTACAGAATGTTTCGTATCAAACCCAACAATCTTCTACTTCATTCGCAAACCATTTCCTAAGAACTTATCATTTACATATACACATATTGCTTGGATGTTATTACTCTTACCATGTTAAAGTTACAACAAAATCGTTCTAAAAATTGGTCAGATACAAGAACTCTCGGGTTTTGATACTTTATCTAAAAGAGAAAATAAACCAGTACTTTTATTTTCTTTCCAGTGGTAGATGTGAGTCTAATTGACTTCTCACACTGTCAAAATTTCGGCTCAACTATGTTCGGCAGTAAATTTTGAGGAGTTATATTAGACGTAATACGGATATAAATTACCTTCGTCAAATAAATTTGGACACATAACATCAAACAAGTTTTTAAATCCTGTAATACTACAAAGCTTATCACTGTACTGAGCTCAATCAAACTTTACCTTTTTAATCTTATTTTTTAATTACAGTAATGGAAAGTGCTGGATGAAAAATGTCAACTTGCTATGATTTTTATGCAAATTCTTTACTTTCAAATCATTTGTAATTTTCAGCGCGTTAATACTCGTTGCATAATAAAATGGTTGTTCTGCGATCTTTAAAAGTAATGGAAGCATTTTTTTACAGATAAATTACTTTGCATATGACATTTATACTAACGTTATTTTAGTTATTATTTTCTTTTACAGCCACTTTATTATCACATGTGTCCTTAGCAATTTTAAAGATTTGTTGAGACGGGAACGCACGCAATTTCCGTTTTTGCTAGACACGATTTTGAATGGCTGTTCCATCAAACACCCAATATATTTTGGAAACAGTCATATAGACAATCTATTTTACGGATACCCTAAATCATCCAACTAGTCAAATAAACATGACTACAACAGTGAAGTTTACAATGCCATCACGACCCTCCAAAATTATTTGAACAAATTTTGGGTGAAGGTATTGGAAGAGAAAGTTTGACAGTGTGACAGGGCCTTTGAGGTTAACGCTTTTCACGCTACGCGAATGCCCCCGCCTGCTAGGAATGAGGTCCGGAGTTGTAGCGAAAGAACGACGCCAAAATGATGGGCCGTCCTGCTACCGAGTAAGATACGGCCACTATATTAAGGCTGGGAAAGGCACGTGGGAGGGGAAGAGTTAAAAAAAAAAAAATGCTCTTTTGTACCTGTCACTTGTCGCCCCTTGCAAACCTAGCCAACGGCTGCAAGAAAAAAAAGAAAAGATGGCGGAGGTGGTGGGGAAGGTGTGCGATAAAGTGCAGATTACGGGAACAGAGACAGCATTGTGCAATGGAGCTGCCCCGACAATGGTCGCCCACACGTCCGTCGAAGATGGAGGGAGAAAACTAACGGGTGTAATTCCCCCACCTCCTCTTCACAAAACGAAACCCACCTGGAGGGCAATTGCTGGTAGAAAAAGGGGGGAACAAAGAAACAAACCATCGTCCAGTTTCTCTTCGAACCAACAACATCCTAGATGTTCTCATTTGCCTCCCGGAACCAGTTGCCACAACTTCGGGCGGACGTCTCTGTTGCCTCAAAACCAGATGGTATCTGTCATCTGGCATAAATAAGTCGGGCGGGATGAAGTTATGCGCGCTCTGATACCCGGTCTTTAGCAAGAGTTTGTTGTCTTCTATCCTTCCATCCCCCCTTCTAACTCTATCTCTCTCACTCTCCCTTCTTTGAGCTACCTGGACAGGTCACGACGAATCAAGAAGGTGACGTTATCTCGCGTCAACGTCCCCGGAGAACATCTCAGTGAAAACAAACACGTCCCTGGCGACCCAGAGTTTCCAAATGTGGAACCAACCAGGTTTCACACATAAAATGGATTCTTGAAAAGACATGTTTAGGTATGACTAGAACGTTTAATGCACGGCGTTAGATAAAATAGTTTCGGACCATGATGAGCATCAGAGCGATGCAAAGCAAAAAAAAAAAGTACTTAGTTGATTCAGCAGTGGCTAACCAGTCCTACCCTTCCTGGGGTGCACCTGTTGGTTCATATATATATATATATATATATATATATATATATATATATATATATATATGTGTGTGTGTGTGTGTGTGTGTGTATGAACATATATATGTATATGTGTATATACATATGTATATATGCTGGTTCATATATATACACATATATATATACACATATATATGTATATGTATGTATATATATGAGAGAGAAAGAGGCGTGTAATAAGGTTCACACGGGTTGTGATAATTTGACGGCTAATAAAAATTGTGGCGATATTTATTTATAATGATTTCTTCCTATTTTGTATTAAAAAAAAATGAGTTCGCAGTGGATTTAGATTCAGTGCCTATTCCTTCACCTGTTGCTTGATATCAGTTGTCTTAAATTTAATTATCTACCACTAATGTCTATTCTTTAGGACAAGGTCATTATTAAAATGAAAGAAGAGAGCACCCCACGCTTTTTTTTTCATTAAAATTAATTGTTTTGTTTATTACTTGATTATTAGTTTAAGCTTATGTATTAAAAATTTTCGTTATACGGAGTTGTAGTAAATTCTGTCGCTGTTGAACAAATTACTTAAATTTAATGAATATATTTGTTTAAAATTTTTAGTTCATACAACAATTAAAGCGTGATTTTTTAATATAATTATTTATCCGTGGTTTTCTAACACAACTCTCGTTATTCTGACTACGTTATTCTTTAAAACCAGTATAATACATAATATATTTAGCAATAATAGGTTTTCAATCATAACTAACAGTAACGAACACCACATCAACAAATACATAGATAATATTAATTATTATATTACAAAGTTATGGATTTTTAATTCTTAATTTTTGCAATTATTACAATTTTGCAATTACAATATGCATATATTTTTAATTTGCTCATAACTGCATTATGTTATACATTTTGTTATTTAAATCAATATCACAAAATATTTTTAATTCTATTATACTATGCAAATGCATACAAAAATTTAATCTAAAGTAACAATCGCATTTTTTACTAGTTTTTCCCCTTCAAATTGCTAATCAATATAGGTACGCCACATCACTGGAAAAATAAAACTGTGATACCTTCAGTATTACGTATTCACTTTAGTTAGATTGGTTTTAAGTTAGGACGATTGATGAAAACATTTATTTGGCCAAACGTTAAACGTTGATAAACATCCACTATTTTCGTAGTGACTACCGATGAAGCATAGGACATTTACGTCGATCCCAACAGCGCTCTAAAAGAGGATTCAAGCGAGACACTTCATCAACACCACAGAAAAAAAATAAAATTCTGTACTTTTACAAAATATTCCTTTAGAAACCATTTGCCAAGAAATAGTTTGAATCACTACAGGAAAATCATTCAAAATTTGTACAATACTTGGCTATGGTTATTTTCGCGTATACGAAATACGTTTTTCGAGATGATACTGAGTATTTCTTACGAAAATTGGCACTTTATTTTGTTTCATTTTGCTTTCTAGTGTGCGCAGTTCATACTGGAAAGTTATTCCAGGAACGGCTAAATATAGTCTTTAACTATTGGAAATACTGAGACAACACAATAAATCACAAATGCGGGGGTAAGAATCCGAAACCAGTATCACCGCGAATACTATTTTGTAATGATAGAGTTGTTTCGATGAAAATTTACCAATTTACAAATATCTCTAATATTTTAACATGAATATTGATGTTCCTTTTTAAAAAAAAAAATTACATTTGCAAATTTGCATGAGAGAAGGCAAAGAACTATAAATGTTGTTTAGGAGGTGTGCGCACTCGGCGGAAGAGGATTCTGGGACGCTGTGGTCCCTCCGGGCGCGGATCGCGGCCCGTGTCGGGGAAGGGAGGAAGGGGGTGGGGGTGGAATGCCGACCTGTGCCCGAGGGCGCGAAGGTCGACTGGAACACTGAAGTTGTTCGGAAGAGAGTCTTGAATTTCTTCCCACCGACTTAACCGATCCCACCATGCACAACACTTCCCGCCACAAAGGCTGTTTTATTTATAATTTACTAAGCTGAGTGGTCATATATATATAACTGAGAGACCATCATAGTCAGGGTTGTATTTGTATTAGTGAGACGGGATGATAGGTGCGACGCTCGCTGGTGCTCCCAGCACGGTATCGCCTCTAAGCGTAAGGCTCTGAACTATTACCCAGTTTTCCCGTCGCGCATTGGACAACTATGAAATTTGAGTTGTAAACATAACATTATATGGCGGAGAAATGAAGATATTGCGTGTAATGCAAGTCTCTTTGAGTTATTTTAATAATTTGTAGAAGGTTTATCATGCCTAAATATTATTCTGTAAACACCTATTTAAGGCATTATCAATCCGAAAACCGAACTACTCAGCATAATTCTTAAATGATTTTCCTAAACATACACGATTCGGATTTCTTGAGAACTTTTTAATACGGCGTGTTTTTTTCCCTGAAGCTCTGCACACCGCGTGTGTGCCCAGACATGGTGCGTGTAGTCAACGGTGTGATTGTTTCTGACTAAAATATAAAACACTCGTAATCATGGTTATTAGTGTTTATTATGTTGGCTTCCACCATTTAAAAAGAACATTCATCTCACTGACACCTTCATATGAATGTTATTTTTCAGTCCATCATGCATTGGAGATTTCAAGTGTTTGCTAGGCGTCACTCGTAGACGCTGCGATTACGAAGTAAATACCCGACAATTTTTTGCGCCATCCTGATGCGACTCGCATGTCTTCCAATCCGCATATTGCACAGATATGACGCTTTACTAAACAGTTCCCTCAGTATCATTCTGTGAAAAATTCAGTAAGAATATGCAAGAGAAATTCTGCAGTTGCAAAAAAAATACATAAAGAAAATTACACAGGTAGGCTAATAGTGTTAAAAAAAGTATTGGTCATAATGGAATTGAGAGATGTCATTGCAACTGTGTGTAAGTTTAATAATCAGGCACTATGTACCACATTGTATGAATAAACATATTTATTATGTGATTACAAAAGTTTAAATTTATAAATAAGTTTAGGAAAATTCATAGGAACAAGGGTTAAAATTAATGACGCACATTCATAACTATGCAGAGGGAGGGAAAAGAGACAATGGTTTACTATTTTAGAAAAAATAATAATTTAACTATTTTGGAATTCAATCGAATGAAATTACCTTTATTTCCCATTACTACTGCATATTCTTGCACGGGATAACAAATGCGATATAAAAAAGAACTCTAGAGATACGTTACAGAAGAAGATAGTGCTCGCTCACCAATAGGGTTGAGATCTCAGCCCAGAGGCGTATCCAGAGGAGGTAGGTTATAAAAAAATTATTGCATAAATTTGTTACATGTATATTTTCAAAAAATCACGTGTTATGAAGTTTTTTATGATTATCAAGATGGATATTTACTACAATATTTGATAGTGATAAGACATATTTTTGTTTGTGCATGTGTGTGAACCTTTTTGTGGTGTGAGTACGTATGAACGTGTATGTATATATATATGTATATATATATATATATATATATATATGCATACATACACGTGCATCCTTTTATTCATGCAGTGTAGAATATACATACGTCCCCAAACGAAACGTGGACTCCCTCCGAACACAAATACTGATCACGCCACTGTCCCCACCACTCATTCTCTGTCAATAGGCGCTGAAATGATGCAGAACGCACGACCATGCTGCAATGTTGATTTCTAAGTGCACGTGCGCCAGATGACGGCAAGAGGCAAAGATCTGAACATGCCACTCAAGTCTTGCTGATAACTGTCGCTAATTTGAAAAAAAAAAAAAAAAAAAAAAACTTCGTGGCGTCAGTGCAACATGACTGTATCTCTACAAGTGTTCCATCGTACTGGGATCACTCTACGGAACACGAACTTTCCATTTCAGGTTCTCCTCGTAGCAATGTCAATTTACGACTAGCTGATAATTTATGCGCTCTGTATTATAATTTGGCCTCGGAAAACACGTGATATGGTAAAGCCATATGATGTCACAAGTAAGAACAAAAAAGAAAAAAAAAGAAAATGCTTTACACATAGATGGTTCTGGTGTCAAAGGTACATTTAAATACTCGATAGTAAAAGTCAAATCATATAATTAATGTAAAAAATATCGATTTCAGACAAGTCTGCCAATTAACGCATATTTTGTTTGAGTATTATTAATTTTTGTTCAGACGAGTTTTTGATGGAAAAAAAAATTGCAATATTTAAGAGAAATAAATATTGTGAGGGCCGAAATTTTTTTAAGAGACTTCAAGAAACTAAAGACTTTTAAAGAGTTTCATTTTCTAAGATGCAAAAACTTCAAATATTGTTACAACTGTAAAATTCAATTATTACAGACACAATTTATTTAGTTTACAGAAAAAATATTGAGAATTTTCGCGCGAGACTCCGCCTAACCGAGGTTATTGTGCACGTTTCGAGCTCAAACCATCTTGACCTTGAGCCCAATGAAACTCTCTTAGTCCTTTGTGTACAACCGTGCGACGGTAAGCCCACCTTTACCTTCTATACGTAATACTAAATAATTAATTAGTGTTATCTTTACCCGACAATAATAAACCATTGCATTCATATACGCACACATGTTTTAGGGACAAGGGTAATTCTTACTGTTTATTCTTACGGGCCCCGCCTACCTGGGCACACATACCGTGCGCAGATCTGCACAAAAAAATACCACGCGATTTTTAAAACTGTTTTAGATAGATGTCTGTCTGCGAAAAACATTTTGGAATACGCTGAAACCAGGCGAGTTAGTTCTTTTTCCGTATTCGTTTTAAAACTGTATTTACAAGAGAGTGAAAATTGCTAAAACGCGTGTTTTCAGAATATTTTTTTTTAGGCATTAAACATTCGGTGCATATTCTTAAAAGCACCCTAGGGCCTTGCATTACACCTTTAACAACATTTCTACACCACGTAATGTTATGATTACCGCGCTCAGATATGAATGACGAGAAGTCTTTGAAGAGACACCCGCGCTAGAAGCACCGGCGAGCGTCGCACTAACACCAACACAGGGCGGGGCCCCATCGAGCAGTCAGTCGTGATCTGGCCTTGAGGCCCACCAACAGGACCGCGGCAGGTAAGCCACCGGAAATAACCGCGCGCCGTGACACGGAGGAGGCTGGAGAGCCGGTGAGTCAGCCTGAGTCACTGGCGCCGGGGGTCACCCCCGTATGGAAACCTGCGCGGCTTCGCGGACCGCGGTACACCGGCCCGCAGCCCGCGGCGGCAACTCGGCGAGCCTGCTACTCTGGAGTTCGCCGCGGGAAGAGCACGAGTTCGCGTTAACGACAGCTCGCACAACCTTATGTTTCACCGCGAATGCATTGCATGATGTGTTTCGATGCAAATTCGGCCGACATATTTCAGCTGAATTGCAAGTATCTGCTATTTGTAAAAAAAAATTAATTAATATTTTGATATAAATATATATTAAATATTTTATCATAAAAATTAGGAACTAGCAATAAAAACCCACGTAGCAGCAGCGCTTCTATCGCCTCAGGTCTCCTGAACTTCACTCTTCACATAATTTGGGATTGAAGCCGTAGGTTTTAAGCTAAACCCAAACGAATATATATATATATATATATACACACACACACTCTGTAAAGCAATTTGCTGCATTTTTGAAAGTATTAAGTATGAAAATAAGTTAGTAAAGTGTAATTTTTCTTTGCTTGGAGTAATTTACAGTTTTATTCTAAGTATGATTTATACACGAAATTTTTTTTAAGGGATTGCCAATAACCACCTTTATGCATTGCTTTGTTGAATGATATAAAAAAATTCTGATTTTGCTTTACTGATAAAATGTGTCTATTGGGAGTAACGTTAAACACGTTACTGCAGCTAAATGGAGAGCGTTAAATCTTGGCTGCAAACACTGCCTTAACAGGCTAATTATTAGGTTCTGGAAGCAGCAGCGAAATAAATACGAATGCAAGATAAGATGCAGCTGCCCAGTAATACGTTTATGTGCCAACAACTTATCAGTAGGCATTATTCAATGTCGGTAGGCCTCCGCGTATAAAAAAGTGTTGATATACGAACCCCGAGACTGGCTGTTTTTTTGACACTTGCAATTTAAACTTGGTCCGTATTTAGGTTCGCCGAGTCAACACGTCGTCGAGAACCAGAATCCCAACACAACGGAGCAGTTTCCATGTGCGGCTAAAGGCATGGCGTGGCCGTGTTTTTAACGTCTTTCCCGTGGCATGTTTATGCGGACGGACGCAGGTGGAAAAGTCCGCCCCAGAGAACAGACGCCGATGGTCGATATTTCCCAGCGCGCTGCATCCCGACCGCGGCGTGGAGGGTTCAAGGCCGGAGCCGTCGCTCCAAGGCCGTCGCTACGGGGCGCCGTTCAGACGCGGCCCGCGCGCCAGTCGAGTGTCTCGCGAACAAAGTAATCAACCACAACAAATCTTGCGAACTAACTTCAATCCAAACGAGTACCTGAACAACTGAACAGCTGCTGCCAACTGTTCAGACAGTATGTAAAAACCTTCACCCCTCTTTACTTAGATGTCTAGATTCCCACACTGTTAGAAATTACAATACATTTACAGACTTTTCAAAAAAAGAAATTAACTCAAGTAGTATAAATTAGGGGCTCCCGCTACTGGGTTCTGGGTGAGGAGCCGAGGAGCCGACCAACCTCTGACGTCACGTTCGCCATATTAGATTTTTACGTCATGGCGGCCATCTTGGATGACCTTGATATTTGACCTTGACCCCGAAAGCTATTTTGTATCCGCCATCTTGGATTCCGCCAAATTGTTTTACACCATTTTGAATTCTAGAACATTCCGCCATCTCGGAATCGAATTCCCTACTCTTTAATGTTTAACTTTTTGTGTAGTTCGCCATCTTGAAAATCAGTAATTTTTATAATAGTAAATCGGGAAAATTTTTAAAAATTTATAATAAAAATTATTTAAGTAAATTTTGATAATATTTATAACAAATACTGGGATCAAACCTGCTAGATAGCAGTAATTATATATTACCTTGACATCGGCCATCTTGTCGACTGTCTTGGCCGTCATCTTAGAAATCTAAACTTATTAAGCTAGAAATTTAAAAAAAATTTAAAAATCAACAAAAAATCATTTACTTAAATAATGACTGATTCGATCGCATACAGAGATTGGTTCAATCCTTGCTCAATGCAAAAAAAAACATAACTTTAGGTAAAAAATATTTATTTTAATTTAACACTGAAGTGATAAGATCAAGAAATGAAAGAAAAAATTACAAATAAAAATTTATTATGTAAATTCTACAAGTACAAACAAAACAAATTACTAGTGTTTCATGATATCTGTCATCTTCTTAGATGGCAAAGCGAGTCATTTGCATGTGTTGTCAGAGCAAGTTCTACATGACAGTCAATTAACCAGGTATTTCCATTCAGTGGTCACCAATTTTTGGCCATGCATGTCCAACTTGTAGCTAGACACGTCTATTCAGTGGCCAATAGGTGGCAAGGAATATCCAGTTGTTGGCTAGACACCTTGAGTAGGTAATCATACACATCCTGTCAGTAGTCAAGAGGTCTGATTTTTCTATTCTTGGAATATCTTTCAAACAGGTCATGTACGGATTCATGCGCATAGGCCAAGCGTTTTCGAACCACGAAGCCAGTCATGTGCTGACTACAGACTTAACTATCCACAATCATTGAAAAGGTAGAACATTTGAAAGCATATTCGCCAAAAAGAAAGCCAAATCGAAAAAGGAAGCATATTAGCAAACACATACGACAAAAAAGGAAGCACGTACAACAAACAGTAAGTACATTTGTAAGCACATTAAAAAAAGGAAGCACATTCACAAAAAGGGAGCTATATTATGAGAACTCAGTATGGTTAGAAATCAGATTTCGAGAAATAAAACAATCACTTTTAACCCAAGATATAATTTATTTTTCAATTTCATACACATGTATGTAAAACAAATCATTTTTCTATGTAGCAAGCTTCCCTCAGTTCTTTGAGTATGAAGGCTACTTCATTGAGGTGTGAGTAGTTTCCTTCACTAATCGATGCCATCAGTAGTCTCAGACGATCGACCAATATGTTCGGATCTTTCCATGGTGCGTACTCAAGCTCTTCAGCTGCTATCATCTTCTTTGCATGTTTATTATAAATGATTTTAATATATTTATCATCCCAGTGATAATCGTGAGCTTGATCAGAATAATCAATTTTATCACGCCGTTTCCATTTTTTGTCTCAGGGCTTTATCACAATTTTCCATCTTGCCAGCATTAGGTGCTTCATCACAATATTTGGTCTTGTCACCAGCTTCAAAGTCACTGTCGCCATCATCGCAGAAGTCAGCATCTTCACCTGAATTACTGTTAGAATTCGAAATCGTTGACATTGAAGATTCTTCATAGTCTACAAGCTTCCTTTTTAAGTGTCCATCATTTGTTACGGTAACGAATTTTGAGGTACGTATGTCATCTGTCACTCGAGGGGTTTTTATTAGAAAATTGAATGTTATGAGAAGAAAAATTATATCGTGTAAAATTTCTTCACGTCTCAGGCAATACACGCTACAGTCGACGTAAACAAATAATGCTCTGTAAGTAGTTATTACACATGTTTATATAGTTATTACTGGTGTGTTAAGGATGTTAAGTATCCAATTAAGAAAATTACGTACTAAAATTGAAACAACGCATCATTAAAAATATTGCAAATAAGCAGTTACCAATTCAAATAAAACACGTTAGCAAAATATAAAATAATGGGTTCGAGTTACGCAGATGGTGTTCAGTAAGTTCATTTGAGCACTGAGTCGTAAAAAACCACAAAAAAGTAATAAATAATAACCACGACCGGTAACTGAAGTACAAGTAGGTTCGTAGAACTTTCGGGGAGATTTATGGACAGCCATTCGAGTATGTTAAAAGCTGGTTAACAAGTAAGTGGCGAATATAATAGCTAAGTCCATGGTCACTTATAAAAATAAATTATGTACATCCATTAAAAATGTATTGGGACGTGATTTAGTCCGATTATTAGGTGAGAAAAATTATACATATTGATCTGGGTGGTTAAAACAACCAATAAGGGTTTTACAGGGTATTATGGAAATTTTTTATATTTAATGTACCTACTGTCGGGTAAAGACAACGTTTGCTTATAATTGGAAAAAAATTCGAAAAAAAGTACTGTCTCACAAATGCTAGAAACAGCATACTTCGTTTGGTACACTTGTTGATTTGAAAAAAAAAATGTTTTTCGCCCTCAAGTTACCTTAGAAGCATGATACGTATGATTTCCAGTTGTTGGCTATGTTTTTGTTAAGTTTTTACTGTAAAGTATTGTTCGCCGTCATAAATGTGTATTTACTATCTTCGAACAACGATACCCTAAAATTTGCTTTTAGATACATATTTTACAACTAAACAATTTAAAAAAAAAATTAAACGTGATTTGCAGTTTCGAGAAAAAAACAATATACATATAACATGTAAAAATGTATATTTTACTGTTTTATGTATTTTAAAAGGTTTTAAGTGTGATATTCGGACAGACAAAGTTCCAGAGTTCTCTGTTATAAGTTCCGAGCTTGAAGGGAGATAGATCACAGTCTCGTCTGTGACTTAGTCTCACCTAGCATGTTGTTTATTTGTTAAAAAATATTTGGTAATACGAATTTAAACATTTATAAAACAAGTTTAGTTTTATGCATTACCCACTTGTAGAAATTTGCAAACTTCTTATCATGTCATGCCGGTAAAAATTATGTAAATTTTTTATTCTGAACACAATTCTTAAATTTTACAATTAACTGAGAGTTTGGTAAATAGCAAGTATTGTAATAGGAACAATATGGGAAACTGTAAGAAATACGCGAGACAAGTGATGCCAATGAACATGGTGATGTGGAGTGTACCTAAGTTTTAAATTATTAAAAATTGTAAAAAAAAAAAAAAAACTCCTGTATTATGGCACGGCAAACAGTAAGCCTTCGGAAAGCGAGTTAGATGTTTCATAAATTTGCCACAGCGCTCCATTTTGCGCTGAGAACGAGAAGTTCTCTACCCTTTATCAATGAACTGTCGCATTTCAGTTTCACTATAAAACATCTTAGTACATCTAGCCACGCACAATAACAGTTACTGCAATGCTGCGAAAAACCAAAGCACATTAGACATGTTTTGGAAAGATCAATGCAGTAGTATGTTTTGGCCGGTCCGAGATCAGGCTTCAGGGTGTGGTGCTTGGTGCCGGGTCAATGACTGACCTCTGTGACGTCACAGCGGCCATTTTGGACTCAAAAATTCCTCAAAAATGACTCAAAATGACTAAAAAATTCCCGTTATGACGGAAAATTTCCCGTTATAGTCCTTAAAAATACCAGCAGCTAAAAATGTCTATATGTAGGCATAAGCATCCATGTCTACAGCCTCTGATAAGCCTCTGACGTCATCATGGATAATGACGTCACCGTTGCAGTTTCCGTTACGCCCGCCATCTTTAAATTTATTATCCGATTTTAATGAAAAAATATTAAAATTTATAATAAAATTCAACTAATAAAAATTTAATAAAAATATTTAAAAAACAAACTTTTACGACACGGAGCTCGGAGTCCTCGGTTCGAACCGGTGAGGGCAATAAATAAAAATAAAAATGACGACCAATTCTTCCCTCACTGTGGCTGCTAGCAGACTGACCCCCGCCACTTATGTCAAAGTATATATCGACACCGTTGCTATTTCCGTTACACCCGCCATCTTGAAAATCTGTAATTTTTATGTTAGAAAATCGGGACATTTTTTAAAAATCATTAAAAAAATTAAATAATCGAATTAAATAATAAAAAATTGTAAAAACCTCTGTTGCACTTATAGTTATGGTCGTCATCTTGGATTATATAAATGTTGCATGTTTCGTTATGCCCGCCATCTTGGTTGAGTACTATGTCATCATTACACTTTATTTTACGACTGTCATATTGGCTCCTATTAATGTTGCATTTATCGTTACGGTCGCCATCTTGAAATTTAGACGCCATCTTGGAAATCCGTAATTTTTATGTTAGAAAATCGGGAAAAAGTTCAAAATTCATTAAATAAATTGGCAATAAATATAATGATTGATTAGATCGACTAAGGTCCTTGGTTCGAAACCAGTAAGAGCAAAAAATAAAAAACAACATATCCTCCACAGAAGCCACCTACAGACTGATATAGCTACTGCCACCAATACCAAGGTACATGTATCGTCAGCTGATATGACGTCATGTCCGCCATCTTGTCTTCATCCGCTGGAGACCACCATCTGGTTTTCGTCCGCTAGAGTGTGATGATACCATGTTAGTATAATTTTCTGGTCACCATACCCTTGTCCTCAAATGTTGGCATTGAACTTCGACCTTGACCTTGAACTTTGACCTTGACCTTGAAATTTGACTTTGTCCTTGTCGACCATCATGGATACAACATTTTATGTTCAGTACATGCTACCAGGAGCTACAAACTGCTGGAGTACACCATATTGTGTGTACTCGTCTTATAGAGTACATTTCCATCTGGATAATTTTATTCTAACCTGCTACAGTGCAGTAATCATTAATTACCGAGGTGCCCCCGCCATCTTGAAATTTGGGCGCCATCTTGAAATCGTGTAATTATTTAGCTAGAAATTCGGGGAAAAATCCAAAATTCATCAAAAAAATCACTCATTAATTTACATATTGAATCGCTGGATTCCTGCCCTTGATGCGATACTTGAACAGTGACAAGTGTAACTAAATATTAAATAAATATAATTTTCTGTTTTTCCATTACCTTTTGTGGAGTTTATAAATCATTCTCTCTTCAAAAATAAAACACAAGTCACTGTACGACAATGTTCGACGAATTAAATACGTTGCCGATAACCCAACATGAAAGTCTAGTTTTTCAATAATCTGAATAACCTCTAAACCGTTCATGTACTAAGCCATACATACATATAGACCAAGCGTCTTCGGACCGAGAGACCGGGTCATAATCAATGTCAGATGTATAGACCAGTTATTTCCGAACCTCACGACCTTCCTCATCGTCAGCTAATTATATTCAATTGAACCAAAGGACCATGTTTTTTACGCTTACAAGAGGACCAAGAATCCAATCAAAAAGGCACAACCATTAACAAAAAGGAAGCACGTTTGGAAGCACCATCAACAAAAAAGGCAGCACATTTGGAAGAACCATCAACAAAAAAAGGCAGCACATTTGGAAGCACCATAATCAAAAAGGCAGCACAATTGGAAGCACCATCAACAAAAAGGCAGTACATTTGGAAGCACCATCAAAAAAGGAAGCACAATTGAAAGCACCATCAACAAAAAGGCAGTACATTTGGAAGCACCATAATCAAAAAGGAAGCACATTTTGGAAGCATCATCAACAAAAAGGTAGCACATTTGGAAGCACCATAATCAAAAAGACAGCACATCTTGGATGCACCATCAACATAAAGGCAGCACATTTGGAAGCACCATCAAAAGAGGAAGCACATTTGGAAGCTCCATCAACAAAAGGCAAAAAGGAAACACAAATTACGAGAACTAAGTCTTAGTTAGAAATCAGAATACAAAAATAAAAACATAAAATTTTTATAATTTAAAGTATTTATTTTATTTCTTAACATTATACAAATGCAAGTAAAACAAGCCATTATTGTATGTAGCCAGCTTTCCTCAGTTCCTTGAGTATGAAAGATATTTCTTTGATGCACGAATAGTTTCCTGCACAAAGCGAGCCATGTAGAAGTCTTAGCCGGTCAACCAATATGTTTGGATCTATCCATGATGTGTAATCATTCTCTTCTACCACCATCTTCCTTGCACATTTATAATAAATATTATGATCTCTGGTGTCTTCCGTTTTACCACCAACCTCAGGGTAACTTTCATTTTTGAGACAGTGATCATCACAAGCGTGATCAGATTTATTTAATATATCACGTCGTTTCCATCGTTTCGGTCTAAGGACACCGCCACATTCTTCGATCTTGTCAGCTTTAGGTGCTTTGTCAACAGCCTCAGAGTCACTGTAACAATCACCGTAGAAGGAATCGTCTTCACCCAGATTACCGTAAGAATTCGATGTTGATGATGTCGACGTGTCTTCATCGTCTTCATGCTTCCTTTTTAGGAGTCCATCATTTTTACAAAGTAGGAAAGATCTACTTGAATTCGGCTGGAATATATTCTCACTTTTCACGTTAAGGATTCTTCCATTGTCTTCATTCTTCCATAAATCATCAACCTCCTTCAATTTAAGTTCTTTGTCGAGATCGGAAGAGCCAGGAAAATTATTGTCGTAATGCTGATCACTCTTCCTTAGTCTAGTAGATTCATCGTTGTCCTCTAGCTTGTACGCAGGCTTGGCGTTACAAGTTCTGCCATGTCTTTTTAAGCTCTCTCTCCGCGTAAACGACTTGCTACATCAAGCACAACTTATCATATTGCGTAGTGGATTTTTAACATAGTCATTCTTCTCGTGTTGTCTATTATTCTTTCTCAAGATAAACTCTTTGCTGCAAAACTTACACCTATGTTCTTTCGATACAGCGTCAGATCCCAAATCAGAATTCATATTAGTTACTGAGACTAATGCCAGATACCAATTGAGTGTTTTAAATTAGATCCATTACTTTAATAGAATTTTTTTCATATTTCATCAGCGAGAATTAATATATCTCATGCAAAGGTACTTGATGCATGTAGTTCTGCTTTTCAACAACAGATGTCGCCACATGTTGCTTGCAGGTAAATAATATTTAGTTATTTTATGCGGGATGCGGGATGCTCACTAACGATCGCAAAAGAAGGATGGCTTCGCTAGACTCCAAGGAGAAGGAAGTTCGTCCTTCCTGTTAGTGCTTCTTAGATTTATCAGAGATTATTATTATTTGACTGAGTAATGATATTTTTTTTTAAATTTCCTCCTGATAAAAATATTACAAGTGTTGATTAAGTAGCAGAAATTCACTAATTAAATGTAACCTTAAATAAATTAACATGACTCATTAAGTAAAAAAATCCTTCATGCAGAGATCAATTGCTTATCTGTAACCAGAAGCACTTGCAGAAAACCATCAAAATATTGTCAAGTATAATCGGGAGCACACGGAGAAAACCATCAAAATATTGTCAAGAATATTCAGGAGTACACGGAGAAAACCACCATAATATTGTCAAGAATAATCGGGAGCACACAGAGAAACCAACCATAATATTTGACAAGCATAATCAGGAGCACACGGAGAAAACCCACCATAATATTGTCAAGAATAATCGGGAGCACACAGAGAAAACAACCATAATATTTGACAAGAATAATCAGGAGCACACGGAGAAAACCATAATAATATTGACAAGAATAATCGGAAGCACACGGAGAAAACTGCCACAAGTTTTCTTTGTTATCATAAAATTACAGAAAAAAATTAATAAAAAATTTTAAATTAAAAAATTACAAAAAATTTAAAAACATATTCTGCTAGCTTGTGAACTTCTCATTGTTGAGCAAAGATAGAGTTCTAGTCCAAGCCAGAATCAGTTTTTGAATTTTTTGTGATTTTTTAATTTTAAATTTTTTATTAATTTTTTTTCTGTAATTTTATGATAACAAAGCAACTCGAACAACAAACAAAACACAAATACTAAGCTGTGGTGTTTTAACTCCCAGCTAGTCTAGAATTTTTTCGCCCTAGCAATCGCACATAGCGTTAGATAAGGAACAGATGCGGCATTCGCGTAGGGCGATCTCGTAGGAACATACCAGCAGTTCGGGATAAGGATGGCTGCATCGGGTTTCTTGCCGCATTTCCATTTTCCCGCGGCGTTCGGTAGTCCAAGGCAGCCGGGTACCTGGACATATTCCAGCCACCTCCCATCCTTGTGGCAAGCGATCGTCGCTTATTGCGATGAAGCCTCACTCAGCCTTAAACAGCAGAGGACGGATTTTTTTTTTTTAAATCTGTGGGTGGAACTTATATCGTTTGGGCACACAACAAATATAGTTATGCTACATAACATTATATTTTTTTAACTGTTCAATAATCCATCACTTAAAGTATGACGTACTTATGTTATTTATCAACTAATTTTCCATCAAAAGTAATTGCTACTTAATATAAAATGGTTTAGGAGACCATTACTTGCTTTCAGTCATTTATTATTCATTAATTAGATTATTAATAGACATGCTTCCCACAAAAATGGGTACGAATATATGACTATAAAATCCGTAATCTTCCATTTAATATTATGCTGGTTTTATTAAATCTTCCCCAGGAGTACTGGCAATTTTTACTTCTTTAGATGGCAACGCTCATAAATAGATTACCTATTTTCCCTGACCGATGTCTGGCAAAACCTTTTTGCATTTGTATGCGTTTGTGGAGTTAGTTTTCCATTCCCGGTTTGAAATATTGAATCGCAAAGCCAGCGTGTCCCGATGCGTGTCGTCCGTGAGGCGATTAAGTCGCGACCACGCATGCGCAGCAGAGGGAGAAGGCGATAGGCGGAAGTAGCGGCAGAACGTATGGCAGTTCTTTGTCCAGCCAGGCCGTGCTTGAAGAGTAATGTTGTGTTGTCTTGCAGCCAGGTTGCGCAATCCGCTCGAAGCAATTTACATTCATCAACGTGAAGTAACACATTAAGAGGGCCGCCTCCAGTGGTCAAGGTCATCGTTACTTGAGCGCGGAGTCGATTAACTTAACTGAACAACCACGTAAATATATGAAAATAGTAGCTATACATTCAATTACAACTAATTGTTTTTAATTATTTGATTAAAAACTACAACACAAGTCTGTAACAAATTTTTATTTAAACAAATTAATTAAATAGTCATTATCGAAATACCTAGAAGAGTTTTTAATTGTTTGAGCCTTAAAACAACACTACGACACAAGTCTGTAACAAATTTGATTGATAGAAATTAATAAAATAGAGTCATAATTGAAATATAACTTCAAACAATGTAGTTAAAATAATTTTGTCATGCGACTTGCCATAAAATGTTTTGTTTTTTAGTTTATATAGTTGTAGATCAGGAAATAGATATTTTTAAATGCTAAATATGATGTAAAAATATTTCACATATCATTTGACGTTCACTCTTAATGTAGCAAAAACATTTCAACATTTATCAAAAGTATTTTCAGCGAAAAAAAAGAACAAATGCTATTTGTATAGTCATCATGTGACAGCCGGTGTAACATAATACATATATAAGTAAATAAAATACACAAATCTGAGCAAACACTTTATTTTTGTGATTATGTGGTGATAAGGCCCCTGTTCTCAACTCTTTAAAACTATAGACTGCTTTAATAGCATAATTAAATACAGCGTCACTGGAGGTGCGTGGAGATGTTTGTAGCCTCATCGTGGCAAGGAAGTCTGTATCTTTGTAAGTGATGGTGTACATTTTATTATATCATGCATCGGAATAAAATATGAGCATCAATGATATCCAGATAACGTGGTCCGCTCGGACTTCAGTCTAGCAATTAAGGAATATATGTTCTCTGATTAAAGATATCTGAAGAAACCATACTAGAAACTGTGTGATCGTGCACTCAATCCCTCTAGTAAGACATATAATTAAAGTTTATGCATATAGCGTTACAAATATTGGGTAGTAAACTACAGTTCATTTTCAGCATATCAATCGTGAAAAACTGGCACGTTGGAAACATTTTAAAGCATGTATGAAATAAAATTGGAAACATATGAATTCAGAATACACTATAAAATAAAAAAAAGTTTTGTTTAATTTCTTAATTTTTTCCATTTGAACAAATGTTTATTCATTTCAAAAATCTAGATCTAATAGTCTACGTTGTTACCAAATTATAATACGGAGTCACAAGCTCCCTTCACAAGACTTTCGACCGACGAGTCACGCGTACATTTTGTGCCGACTGTACAAAAAAGGTCCTGCCGGCTTTGCCTCTTGTCCATAATCACATGCGCGGGGTAAACATTCAATATTTAGCTTTGTTTGGCGGCAAGAGGAAGCGACCAATCACGTGCACGGTGCCCCACAGTGAAGAAGCGCCGAGTGTACACACGGCATTTCCTTCCGCTGCACGGGAGAACATGTCGGTTGAATTGATTCAAGCAGGCAAGCAAGCAAACAAGCAAGCAAGCGATATTTGCAGGGGATAACGAAATCTCACTACCGTGTATCTATAAGAATTTTTTAGTCACCACGCCAAATCTGCTGCGTAATATCGCTTCCTGTCCAATACATCCACGTGAAAAAAAAGAACATGAGTTGTGTTCACAAAATTTGGCCGCCATGATTTCGAACATACCGATTCACCGTCTTACGGAAAAGTCCGCCGCGTTTTGCAATGAACTTCGTCATAGGCCGTTCCCTCCAATAAACTGACAGGGTCACATATCAAAGACTCATAGTTGCACGTAGCAAGATATAAGCGACTACATCAGAGCAGGGCAGGAAAATAACTGTTTATTGGCGAACCAACGTTTTATTCCCTAAGTACATATTTTAAATACCTACGTAGCATCTGTGCTATTCATTTTCACATAGTAGAGTCTCGCTAATTCGGACCCCGCTAGTCCGGACATCCGGTTGATCCGGACGGATATAAAAAATACGTAAATGATGAATAAGAATATTGTGACAAAGGAAAATAAGAAAATATATTTGTAAGAGAGGGTCCTCTTTCCCTCAGTAGCCGGGAGTATTACCGCTAGTTTTCCGCTCATCGTCTTTTCCAAGAAGTGACTCACTCTATCTATACCTGCGAGTTGTTTTGTTTTGTTCCCTTCAGTCGATGGTTACTCGTGCTGGTGACAAGGGTTTGTGACAGTTTAATTTTATTCAGTGCGAGCATTGTATTGTGTACACTTATTAAGAGCAACGTAATGGCTACTAAACGTAAGAAAGTGACTGTAACTATGGAGCAAAAACTCCAAGCCTTATTTCGTATTGATGCGGGTGAATCATTAACTAGAATCGCGCAAGATCTAGGAGTGGGAAAACAAACTGTTTCTGATTGGAAAAAAAATCGGAAAGAAATTGAAGATTTTTGTGCTAAAATGGTGAGTAAGGACAGTCTGGGTAACAGAAGCACGTTAAAAAAACCAAAAAATGAAACTTTAGACGAGGCTTTGTACATTTGGTTTTGCCAACAACGTGAACAAGGCGTTCCGCTGTCGGGCGTAACATTACAAGCGTTCGCGCTCAAACTCAATGAAAAATTAAAAGGTGACCCTGCTTTTACTGCCAGTGTGGGATGGTTATCTCGTTGGAAAGATCGACACGGTATTCGTGAACTTAGTGTAAGTGGTGAAATGTTGTCAGGTGACAATAGTGCAAGTAAAGACTTTAAAGTAAAATTTGAAAAGTTTGTTAAAGATGAAAACTTAGAGCCTTGCCAAGTGTTTAACGCTGATGAAACGGGATTAAATTACAAAATGCTTCCAAAAAAAACATTAGCATCAAAATTGGATTCTGTAGCCAAAGGTCATAAGGTAAAAAAAGAAAGAGTAACTTTGCTTCCTTGTAGTAATGCTTCTGGCAACTTGAAAATTCCACTATTGGTTATAGGCAAATCGGCTTAGCCTAGGGCCCTTAAAAATCTTAATAGAAATGCTCTTCCAGCCCAGTACACTTCACAAAAATCAGCATGGATGGACAGCAAAATTTTTAAAGCTTGGTTTTTTGAAACATTTGTTCCTAAAACAAAAAAGTTTTTGAGAGACGAAAACCGCCCAGAAAAAGCTGTGTTGTTAATTGATAATGCACCATGCCACTCGAGTGAAGAAGAATTGCGAGACGGTGAAATTTTTGTAAAATTTCTGCCACCAAACGTGACTGCTTTGATACAACCAATGGATCAAGGGGTGATTGAAGCAATAAAACGGCGACATAGGAAAAAAATGATCATGTTTCTTTTAGAGCAACAAGAAGCAGACCCGTCAGCTAACTTAATGGATCATATTAAGAAAGTGACAATGAAGACTGTCATTTACTTGGTCGCAGAAGCATGGGAAGAAATTAAGCCGTCAACTCTTCAAAAAAGCTGGGAAAATTGGTGGCCAAGCATTTCACAGGAAAAACAGGGACAAGACGAAACTCAACCAACTTCAACTAGCTTTGATTTTGTACATGTTTTTCAACAGTTGGAGGGTTGTGCCAACATAGAGGAGAATGACATATCAGAATGGATTAACGATGACAACGGTATTGGTCATCAAATGTTAAGTGAAGATGAAATCGTGGAGGCATGCATTGCAAACACAGCAACTGAAATAGACAGTTCGGAAGATGACGATGGAGGTACGGAGGAATCAGCTGGCCCAACTCATGGCGAAGCGACTACAATGCTGGAGGGGTTGCTGAGTTACTTTGAGAAGCAAAGCGACACAACGTCTGCTGAGCTACTGACGTTGAGGCGCCTACGAGATCGCACGGCAAAACGACGGCAATCTTCTTTAAAACAAAAGAATATTACAGACTTTTTCGAGTAAATTAATTGTTTTTAAACTTTAATTGTTTTATACTTTTTAATTACATGTAGGTATGTACAATACATATTATTGTTTTATATATGTTACATACATATCACATATGTATATAGTTTCTTATGTACCTTATAATAAAACGCAGTTGATTTTTAAGCATAAAGATTTTTTATTTAGCCTATAAAACTTGTTTTTGATACATTTTAAAGTTGATTACGGATGATCCGGACTTTCGGTGATCCGGACAGGGTCCGGTCCGGACAAGTCCGGATTAGTGAGACTCTACGTACTAACAAAACATTAACACGGAAATTAAAAATGGAACTATTTCTTCTCACTTTAAGACAATTACAAATTTATAAAGTGCATCAAACCATAATTTATAATTTTTAATTATCTAAATGTATTACTGCATTGCGTTTTAAATATTTTAACACAATATAAGCAATAATGAGTTTACAGTTTTTAATCACTGCGCAGATTAACCACAACAAAGTTGATGCCAAACCATATCTCGTAACCATTTCAGCTTTTCATTTACCGAACTTAGTTTTATATTTTGCTTCAGGGTTTTTAGTAAGTATAGTTTTCCTTAGTAGTTTTACAATCCAGACTAGTGAAAAATATTAATGAAGTGAGAAGAGAAAAAAAACATGCGTAATATACGAAACAGTAAATCCGTAAGCCGAAAGCACATTTTTCACAGAAAAAAAAATCTAGTCAACCCTTTGTTGAATCTTTGGAATATGCAAACCAACCATCCTAAAATTCTGCGTAACACGGGTACTCTTTGCTTTTGCAGCCACGCTTGGAAAAACTGTGCACTTAAAAGTGAAGTACAAAAAACAAACAACCCATTCTTTCCCTTTGAAAATGGTGTTCGAAAAAAACCACTGTTTTATCACACAGTGAAGGGCTATGTCAGACGCAGTATCTCGCAAGTAAGGCACATCAGATTTAGGAGACGGTAAATATTCCCATTAGGAGGAAGTTTTCCGTCGACAAACGCATATTTTTTTCTTTCCATAAGACGCAGCAGCAAAGTTGTGGAATGCGGCATAGTTAATATTTGAGATCTGCTAATATGCTTAGCGTGTTTACAGAAGGCTGCCTCAACGTTTCTTATAAAAATGCATTTTTTAATATGTTCAAACGCTGCATAGTCAACGAATATATGTAAATATTTTACCATCACTGCATTTTAAACACTATAGAACACCCCCCCCCCCACCAAAAAAAAATAGGTCATCCAATGTGCACATTAATAAAAATATAACTTTATAACATTTCAAGATTTAGTGAATTATTTTAAAACTCGTTACATAGCATTCAATTTCTTGCCACCGAACATCATATAAATAGAATATGAAAGAGAGAAATCACATAGCTAAAAAGGAAATATTTTATATTTTTTACTACACAATATTTTTTATGAAAGCTCATGTAGCTTTGAAAAATGTTTCATCAACAATTCGAATGTTTGAATTCTCACTTATTGAGTTCACAAGATCAAATATAATTTCTTGTATTTCATTTCAGAACAAATATTCTTAATAAGCGCGTCAGTTTCATAATTAGCCCTTTATTAATGCTTATTTATCCATACACTATACATGGGAAATATGAAAATACTAGCTGCAGTACCCGGCGTTCCCGGGCTAAACACATGGAGCTTTATTGTCTGCGAGTTAAAGCAAACTGGATAGCGCTATATAACAGTGTGTTGGACATAGAGAAATGTCACACAATTACTGTTTGTATGTTTATGATCTATGATTTTTTGTTTAACCATGGCGATCGGTTATTTATTATTTATAATTAATTATAAATTATTAAGACCATTAATCGAAATAAAAACTATCCTATCTCTCAAGTTGGAAAAAATTACACATAAATGCCAATTTTCATCGAAATCGGTTGACTTCGTGAAGAGTTCACTGGAAACAAACATCAGGACACTGGATTTATATATATATATATATATTAAGACTCAAATATAATTTCTTGTATTTCATTTCAGAACAAATATTCTTAATAAGCGCGTCAGTTTCATAATTAGCGCTTTATTAATGCTTATTTCTCCATACACTATACATGGGAAATATGAAAATATATATGTAACTAGTGTTTGTTTACATACTGTCCAGGAATTAACACCGGCATTTCAACGAAACAATAATATTAATAGTTAACTTGAAGCATACCTTAAAAGTCAAAGTACGGTGTACGATACTAACCTAGGTCACCTGAGAAGTCCTTCCTTGATATTTCAGAGGTTTAATTTTCCATACTCATTTTTGACATGTGTTTTATATTTAGTTACTGCAGCATTTATGTTATTCAGTTTACTGTCTTTTGAGTCGCGCAATGTTGCTAGATACAGTTTGTAAAGAATTCCCGTTCACACCATTATTAATGGAATTAAGTATAAAAAAATTCCTAGTAGCGAATTAGTGGCAACATGATAAGTGCAGAAGATTGTCAAGAAAACATATTTAAAGTGAAACGTTTTTACAGGGTGTAGAGCAACACCAGAATCTCAGGACAACAGATGCGCGTAGGTAACGGTGTTAACGTGTGTTTTGAATTGAAGCATCTTAACAGCCGGTTACAAATGGAAGCAGCAGCGCATGATTTCGTATCATTACCAATGCTTTTGTAAATGTTTACATACTTTCTCATACTTTTTTAAATTTTATGCACACTTTTTCATACGTTTGCATACTTTCGAAACTCTGAACTCTGATGAGATCCGGTGTTAGCATGAGAATTGTGACAATTTGTATAGACATTTCCAATAGGGTTATGTGCCACATTTCATCCATAATAAACCCATTAATTCACTCTAAGATTCTAATGTGGACATTGACAGACACTAGAAAAAATAGGTATATTTTTAAACACATTATTACATGTGTTAAAAATATTTTAGTGCCCAAAAACTTTCATATTTTTCTTATCTGTGAAGGTTCACTTTGAACGCGCGTTCCAGCCTCGGACCAATGTTTTTTTTTGTTTTTTTTCGTTTCATCTACTTTTCTGTCGACCAACTGACCGATCAACATTCAACTCGTCCGCTTCCCCGCAGGACCGCTTCATGATCCTGTGACCGAGCTTGCAGGGTCTCGCTGCACCCCCGCGTACGTGCGAAGAATGTCAAGGACGCGTGTTATATAGCTGCTCTCGGCGGCCTTGCTTTCTACAGCGCGCATGCGCTAAACGCGCGCGCGCACAAAAAACAACGGCGAGCCCCGAGTGCCTTGGCCCGAAGCCAGCTCGCCCTATGCCGTTAAGCGATACTTATAAGAGCCTCGGTAACTGGGACGCTCGTTGCGTAACCCGTAGTTATCCCAGCCTCCCTCCGCGATCCGTCAGCGCTGGCGTACGGAACAAGGTGACAGCGGTAGCGTGTCGAGCCTGCGCTTTACTGCACGTCCGGCGTAAAACCAGTCAAGTTGGAGGGGAACTGTATTTTCATTACAGCACCGTGGCGTTGCCAACGTCAAGCGGGATTTACGCAACACTGACTTTACCGTTACACACCGAATAAGAATATTTTTTTTTCATGTCATTTGGTTGTCACTGTTCGTGAGCAAACATCACGGCGATTCTCCACAAGTGACAGTAGTGGTAAGCGGGTAACACTTGAACTACTATTGATTACTGCCGAATTGTGAGACAATTTACATGGCGCTGGTCTCTTATCTCGAGGACTTTACTTCTGCTTTGATGGAGGCCAAGAAGACGCGCTGGAAATTACACACCTGAAATAATTTTTGTGTGGAGTAATCATAATCGCTATGAGGCGGACACGCAGTCTTGCGGGATGTTATTCCACTTGAAACAAGAAATTTGATAAACAACGTGATTGCTTTTGGGCAGAAAATTGTGCAAAGCTTTTTCTGCGAGCCATTTTAGATTCAAACTTATTCAAACATCTGAGAAACTTGCACGGTAGCTAAGATGTTAGAGAATTTCTCTAACCTCTAAAACTAAAATGAACTTTTCAGATTGGCAAAAATTAATTTTATTATTTTTGTATGAAATTAGTAGAGTAGAAACGTAAAAGAAATAATGATTAAATTCAAACGTTACCTCGTGTGTGTTTGGTCAGTGTCCAATAGTATCAGGCAAAGAAAATTAATGTTTATAGATTATAGTCGAGAAACATTTTTTTTTGGTTTATATGCAATAGCGCAAGACTTACTTAATAGGGACATTCATATTTTCAGCAGTTTCACAGCGCCACGAATCGAACGTTTGAATTACATTACAATGCTAATGGTGGGCCGAAAAATAAATAAAATAAGCACACTTAAGACAAAAATACGAACGTGAAATGACTAGATCAAATTCTTTCATAACGTTAAGGGCTGGAAAAAAAACGTGTTCCGTAAGCAGTTAAGTTCCCAAAGCAAACACAAGAGCGTGAAAAGTTTCAGTAGTTATTTTTTAAACAGCTACGATCCGTTTCCGTTTGAAATCCACCGAAATAATGCCTGCACTGCGACGACACGTAGCAACTGGGACGATAACATAGAGCTACTCTCAAAACTGTGAAAACAGGTAAATTTTTTAAATTTTATTTTCTTAACCTAGCCCTTTTTTTTTTTCTAAATTGGGAAGGGGGTCTATGTTTGGGAATAGTCTTGTTGCGTCTCTGGCCGAAGCATATACGCCTTATCATGCGGGGTTTCAACCGAGCCAAACAGCACAGGGTTGTGTAGCACAAGCACCAAGATTTTAAAAAAATCTTCCTTTCCCTCCTGACCGTTTGGAATGAAGTATTCAGCAGAATCAATAACTTTCGATAGTTGCTCCGTTCAAAATGTAAAATACAAAGATTTTTAAACTTTAAAGACAGCTCACTTTGCTAATGCTATTACAAGAATGAAAATAATTATATTCTTGGCTGACCCATTTCTAAGGTGAAACTTCGTTAAAGCTGCACCTAATAGCTAAATAATGTATGAATCGCAGCGTTTAAATTTTTTCATCATTTTTTTTTTTCAAATCTTACGGCAACAACTTTGCAAGGCCATGAACTAAATTCACAGGCGGTTTTCATAAACTCCTCGAAATTACAATACGACTGAATGCGGTTACCACAAGCGCTACACATCTATTATATCCCGTTGCGAAGGTCACCCTTATAAGCTGAACAAAACTTGTTATACCTGACTCGCGCCTTACTCGAGTTAAAACTACCGTGGTGCGCTACGCAACTGTTCTATTTAATTATGCATCTAAAAATAATAATAACTTTGACAGCCAGTTACGCAAAAAAACACTCTATATATAATTTTCATTAAATTTAAGTTATCTGATATTATTTCCCAGGATAATTATTAAATTTAATAATTTAATTAAAAACTATCTCACGCCCTTAATTTATGCAGAAATAGATCAATTATCAGTTAAGTGAAGCAACAAAAGTGAACTGGATTAGTCATATATGCTGAACTTGAAAAGGAAAAATTTTGTTTTTAGCTACAAGGGGAAAACCAATAATTAAAGTCAAATCTAGAATTTAGTTTCATTGACACAGAATAATCACAATATAACGCACACTTAAAAAAATGCAACAGATTGAAGGATCTTACCAGGCTGTTAATGTAAAGTGAATGATGAGGTAGGTTGCATTAGAACTACCATCTAACTGTTCTTGTAACACGTGGAACTTTTATAGAAGTTGTTTTAGAATGTTCTGTATAGGGATAATTTCTGTTGTTAACCTGTTACAGAAATGTTTTATCACGCTTGTGGCGGAAAAAACCGAAACGGTGATAAGAAATATAAATATCGCCCGTGATGAAGAGGAGCTCTTGCATCCCATCAGCCAGGCTGTAAAGGTTGTTTGCAGACGTTGCGTCAGACGTCTGAGGCGTGATGTGTAAACAAAGTTTGACGGGAATTCGCTGGATTTTCAAAGACTCTTTCGCCTGAAGGATAGGCAGCTAGCGAAGCGCGCAGCATGAATTTATTACTTACACGGTAATTTATCTAATCCGGCAATTTTCCTTCAAGGTTATGTCACGGGTAGGTGATACCTGGGAGTCGTAATACACCTTCTCGCACTATATGTGGGGAAAATTTTGCAAAATGGCATAATACAAGAAGTTACCTAGTATGTTTAGCAGTTTGACAACTTTCGATGTAATAGCTTATTTGGATAATGCTTATTAAAAATAAGCTGCAAACCTTAAATATTTGTTTATTAATCAAAACCTGAACTTTCTTGGCTTCTGGGTTCTAGCCGCGTCGAAAGCGAAGATTTCACCAACGTTTCGGTCGACCTTAAAGTAGGCTTCTTCAGGGTAGTAGTTACAGCGGAAAAATCTTCTACGACGCGTATGGAACATATAAGCCAAGCAACTTCAAGTTTTCCGTTAATGAACATTTAGTTAGTTGTTACAATAGGTACCTGCCACCCTGAAGATGACGACTGCAAGGTTGACCGAAACATCGGTAAATCTTCGCTTTCGACGCGGCTACAATTCAGAAACCAAAAAACTTCAGACAATGACCGTAAAAGCCTGCGATTCTTATTCACGCAAAACGTGCCAAGAGTAATTTAAATGTTTATTTACACAGATATACTTTATAAATAGCCTGGTACTGAGGCGGCTGATGAGGTATGGTAGACAGGAAGGGCGTGTATTCCATTAACCGTGGGTTAGGGAAATTTTCATTTCCTGTTTCCGGAATAGTCAGTATCCAGGTCCCATAACAAGCATGCACAAACACTCAAAGACCCCAACCAAGAATTCACTTCTACGTATATATCTTGTTGGGAAAACAAAGGAATGACGTCAGCCTAACGTCGTGAGACGGGTGGGGCGTGGTTTTAGTACCGCCCTGTTTGTAACAAGCCATCTCCGTGTTAGTTTTCCCCTCTTACTCCTTGTTAAATGTTGAAATGGTAGAGGAACGGCTATATTTCAATGCACCTGCACACCACTGTCCGCAGAAGGCAATAAAAAAAAAAAACACGCCTGAGTTACACGGATTTATTCCTTGCCAAGAATCTTAATTTTTTGTTTTATTTTTCTGTTAGTAGATAAAAAATGGTAAACAATCTGTTAAATTTTATTTTGTTAAAATGCAAATTTCCTTAGTAAAAATTTAAAAAAAGAAAAGAAAAGAAGGAAGCAAAGTTTGAAGTATGTTACTTCCCTGCTAAACAGAAAATACGGTGCAGTTAAGACTAAAATATTTTGCATCACTCAACAATGATACCCCTTAAATACTATAAATATAGGATTAAAAACTTTTTTTAAACAAAAATGCGTTTTAAATTATGTTTATTCCCTGTAACTGTCAACTCATTTTTGTTGTCAGACAGTTGAAACGTGATTATATTAGCTTGCAAACATGTTCACGGAACGTTTTCTCTGCTCCATTTAGAAGCAGGTTGTGAATTCAAACACTTCGGTTAACTCATTACCGCGCATGACAGCTCAGACGTTAATGCACCAACTAACAAAATTTACGTGCACATAAATTTAGTTACCAAAAAAAATAGAAGCTCGTAAATATGAGGCATGTTATACACTGAGGCTGTGCCCGTAATGAGAAGTGTGTTACGTTTTAGTGCCAACGCCATTACTTCACGAAACCTCACACATACTAAGAGGGCCCTGGAGGCGACCACCTGGAAAACATTCTGTGCAAGCCGCCAACCATTTTACTTTTCATAAATGTTTACTGTTAATATAAGTCATTTTCTTAGCTCTGCCGACACCATGGAAGTGCGTCAGTGTTCTTAATAAGCGAACTGGTTCACAATATAATTTGGCTTTTGAGGGATTCTGATGATGTCCTGTTGGTTTTCTTGGACACGTGATACTGCAGAGGTTTTTGCCTTTCGTGGCACAAAGGTTAAAGTACAAGGCAACACCCAGTGACCTGTACCATGGGAAGTAATATGTTCTGCTTTAAATCCCATAGTTGCACACTGGCCGATAGAGATACTTAAAGCATCCACCATACATACTATATGCATTAGCGAGAATCATCACTGGTGATATGTTAATTCGGCCTTTTACACAAAACTTTTGAAACATACGGCAAAAGTCCTTCAGAGCTTCTCTATAAATTGTTTTTACTTCGGTACTTTAGTAGCATTAAAATTGGTGACAGTGGGTGAAATATGATGTGGAGCTTTCTCGTGGCTTCTACCGCCTACCCCTACAAGGTAAGACATGCTACAGTAATTGGCTTGAGGCTTTTTGACGGGCGCGAGACCCAACTTCCTTGGTTGCACCAGCAACTACACCCGGGCTACAATACGTCACGCTTTAATAATCCTTTGCAAATTGTTTATCTCTCACCCCCCCCCCCTCCTTTCCCGATGTTAGGGGTTGCAGCTGTCTTGTATTTTTGGAGTTTTCCTGGCTTTAAGTGGGTATGGCGAGTACGGGTTGGGCTGGGCGCACGCAGAATCAGACAAGCCGCGACGCGACACGACGCGACACCACGCGATGTCGCGTGACGGCTTAAAACCGTCTTCTCGCGTCAGCTTGAACACCGTATTTCCGTTACGTTATTTCTTCCCACTTTCTTGCAATGAAACTGTTGTTGTGAGAGTCCTTCAAATATAAATATGTTTTATATAAAATAGGTATTTCCTGTATTGAAACCACGCCCCAGCCTATACTACGGGCCGGGGAGGGGGGGGGGGAAGAGATAAATTTAAGTACTTTGCAAGTGAATATTTATTCAAATTAAAGTGACGATGGAAAAAAGAAAGTATTTTAGGTACTGAGCTACAGGCAAACTACGGCGCGCCTTGTCGAACTTTTTTTTATATACTCGCGCACGCGCAAAGCACTGCGGCCATCAGCCTGCTCGCAACGAAGTTGGAGCTGCCATTCCATGTTGTCGCCTCATGTCTGATGGCGACAGTTTTGTGGCGTCGTGCCGCGTCTGTTTCTGTGTGCACTGCTTTTATGTGAATAAATGAAAGTCAACTTCTACCAGACAAATTGTCGCGTCACGTCGTGCCTCATTCTGCGTGTGCCCGGCCCTACCATCCTCTGTCGTGGATGGGGGGGGGGGGGCAGTATCCCCATCGGAGACGTGCCTCTGTCCCGTCATGCCGAGCGTGCATCGCCGCCATCCCCGGGCCGCCCGAGTTGTGGTGAGGGGAGTCGTATTCTGACCTCGGAGGAACATTTCCTTCCCGACGGTTCACCGGACCCAGGTGGCGCGCAAGCGGACGATTTTCTTGGACGGATCTTCGAGTTATTGAAGGGGTATTGCATAATAATTTGTTAATTGAAGTTAACAGCGAAACTTAACTTCAATGGCTGTGAATTTTGACATCTCTCAGCGTATAGTGCACTCCAGTTAATCCAAACATTAAAAAAAAAGAATTCTGAGGGACAATCTATTCAAAATTTGCCCAATATTAAGTTTCAACATAGAACCTTATACAACTGGTAACACAATAGGACAATTAGTTTGCTATGTTTTAAAGCCTCCTTTTCTAAAAGAAATCGCTAAGAAATAATCCGCTCGAGTGAACTTATTTTCTTCACATATTTTGCAAGAAACATTTTAGCATCAAAACACAAAAAGTTAGCTCCGCGACTCGGGTGAGCTTAATTTAAGCTAAAGCAATCGTTATGTCTTAAGGCCGTTGACTGGTTGCCAAGAACTCCAGTAAAATATGAAAAATTGCCTATCTAAATGCACGGATGTATGACAAGTAGCATCTTCTGAATTTTCAGGCGAATTTGGCCGTACAATCCACCTTTGTCCCTCCAGGCTAATGACACGCCTTGTCGACCCTCGTCAACACAGCTGGGTGCTTCACTAATGGGGATTATCGTAATCCCTTGTTTGAAAAGAGGAAAGTAAGCATCTCATGCTGCTTGTCCTGGGGCGAGTCGAGGTGTTATGGGGAGCTCAGGAAAAACAAATGGTGGAATTTGTGAATTCAATAATTTAATTCAATAAGTTATACATATCAAAATGCTACACAGAATTTAAAAATAAATACTTTGATATTGCGAACTCTGCAAAGTGGTACATATAATTAAGTTTTCACAGTGCCATATGTGTTTATTTTCTCTTGCTTGTTTGATATACATCTCCGTTGAACATGTCTGTAAAAGGCGTCGTACACATTCTATGTGCGACATCATTTGAAACTAGAAGGTCTTTTCAAAATAACACCGAAAGTTCGCGCAGCGACATTTAGGCCCTACATAGTCTGCCTGCCGATGTTGCAGTAAAATAAATCATAAATAGTAATGGAAGGCAACGCATACGTGTATTAATTTATGTAGGGCCTATATCTACGCGTATCTACAATTCACCTTCGATATTTCTAGAATTACTGAGTATGTCTCCGTGTATATCTCTGACAAAAACTAGTTATTGTTTGAAAGCAGAATCAAGGCTTGATCCCTGTGCGTAGTCGGGAAGCTTTCAGTCACGTGGAGTACACATTTGTATTCTAATTTATAAATGCATCACAGTTGCTTATAATAAAAGCGTCGTTTTTAAGGCACGCTAATTGAACTTTTTAATTAGCAGTTTTTTCGTTTAGGTATGCCAAACCTAAATAAAATTGCCTACATGAAAAGTTTATTAAATTAGTGGTGTTTTTCTTTCGGTAGCCATTCGATTTATATGCATAATGTAGTTGCCTCGAGTAAGATATACCTACGTTTTTTTGCTTTGTGGCATAATTAATTCCATATGTCTTACTAAGTTGTGTGATATCCACTTTATCAGTTTTTATGCCACGCAGGTGGCATGGATTTATCACCTAATTTCTTGTCTGGTTTTTTAGCATCGTTCGCATTTGACCAATCATACTGCAGTTCTCTATCTAAGGCGCTTCCGTGAGAGAGAGAAACACGCAGGCTTTTAAATTGCGTTATTAGTTACTTTATCGGTTGATAACCTTATTTAGGCATTCAAAAACAAACATACCTACAATATCTACAATAGGCCTACATATCTGTACATAAAGTACACGCATATAAGCTACACATTACCTCCCAAATCACATCAAATACTTTTTGTTCTTGTTTTATGTTTGTCAAGCTGCAGTTTCTTCTTTGCATCTTGAATGTATGGCTGATCTTTGATGCTCAGCCCTCGAGCTCTCCGCGAATCTATTGTTTCAGGCAGAAGACACTCCTTGTAAAATGTCTGAAGTTTTGGAAGCATTTTACTCAACCAAAATTCTTTACTTATTCTGACTTCGTCGATCAGTAAACCTGTAAAATAATCAATATTTTTAATATGAAGATGAATTGTGTTATGAGTGCAACTGAAACATACACGGGACTTGCAATTTATCAGAATAATGGCTGTTAATTGTGATTAACCAAAAGAATTCAAATATAATAATTTCGTCTATATATTGGCCTATTATAAATTGGGTAAGCACTATTATTTTTAGATTAAGAAATATAAATTAAAGTTTAAGTGAGTTGTTTTATTATTTGTATGGCGTATGTCCAAAAGACTTCACTGAATCAAGATTTACCATTGCATCAAACATTCAAAGAACGTATTAGTTGTATAGTTTAATAACTTTTGTCTGATTAGATATTCACTTATTTTAATAATAATAATGTTTGTGATTAGTTTCGTGAAGTAAATGCAACATTAATTCAAATATAACTCGCATATAAATTATATAACTATAACTTGTTCTATGTCCTCAGATATATTATGCTAATATATGTATATAATGTAGGCATGTGTGTATTCAGTAGCGTAAACTTATATTGCCGAAATAAAGAACGATGCGACGCACATATGGTCCCGGTCCTACATTTTACTGTACACTATAATTCTACACTCTTCGCAATGCTGCAAAATATTTACAGCAATGTAAGTTATCGTATATTAATATATATATTTATAATATACAGACAACTGGAGCAATGAAACATATACGTTTAATGTTTAATTCCGTATTGGTATACTTTTTTCCTCCTTTTTTAAAATATGAACGCAACTGAGCGTAATAAATAATTACGTAGTTTTCAGGCTGATTTACCAACAATACTTGCTTTGCGCAATTAAGGTGAAATCATTCAAACATTGCAAAATAGTTTTGTCACTGACCCTACAATAACAGTTATGTATATGTTGTCAGATAACACGCAGGCCCAATGTTTGTAAGCAATTTTTTTATTTGTATGTATGCTCACTCGCCGAGATTGCACGCGTAATCACACTTAATCTGCTAAATATAATAAATATTTCATTTCTAAATAAGTATACGAATTCGATAGAGGTATTTTAATGAATACCACTTACTATGTTTAAGTTTGGAAAAAATATCCTACTTTATCGGTCCCTAGTTAAAAGATATGACTATATAATTTGTTTTCAGATATTTAACATTTTGTTTACCATATATATTATTAATGATACATGTTTTCAATCCATTTTAAGTCCGCGATGTGTAAATAAAGCAGTTAACGAATGTTATGCTGAAGTTGTAATAACTTTGGCTATTCATTATAACTGGTTTATAATCAGTGTCACACAATTGCACACATAGTAAATTACATAAATTTATTTTCATCGTCAGTAACATGGTAATATACACTTATAATTTGGTGGCCCACACTGAGGTGATATGGTATACCAGTTCGCGAAATCTGTTTTAGGGTCTAGGATTCAAACTGAGTCAAGTCAACTTGTCAAGAACGAAGGGGGGAAAATATACCAGAGTTTCGATGCCGTGGTGAGTCACGACCTACAAACTGTAAACAGCTCCAGGAAGGGATTAGTACCACCCCCCCTCCAGTCACCAAGGCAGCTACCTGACAGCTTGCCTCCCTTCCTGCCCCCCTCACCCAGCTAGCCATCGCTCATCTGAGATATTTGCCCCTGCCAAATTATTTCAATACAACAAATATAATATTATAGCTTTCCTATTACAGATAGAGACATGCGGTCTGAAACTTTTTTGATTTAAATAATTTGCAGAATATGCCTTAATATTCATTTTATATATAAAACGGGCAGCCTGTTTACAATAGAGTATTGAAAAATGAACAAGTCATTTAAAAACTATGTGAAAATGTTATTGAAAAATTGGGTATTAACGCAAGTGTATATCTGCATTATCTGCATTTTGGTTTTTATTTCACCTTTTTATCTTATTTAGTGCCTACATAAAATGTAATTTAGTTAACATTGATTTTCCTATACTGGCAAGATGCCAGCGCCCGACCATCCAACAGCCTTAAGAAGCTTATTTTGTTCGTCTGCTTTGTCTTCGTTGTGTTGTAGAATTCCAAAACTGTGTCATTAACGCGGTGACTATTGAATTCCCTGACACTGTTTTTGCTTAAATTAAATGCAAGTTACAATTTTTGACACAAGTGCAGGAATCTGCTACCTACTAACATATAATTAATTAATCATGCAAATAATTCTAAAAATTATTGTGTCGAGAATTTTTACAAAACTAGAGATACAATTTTTTGGACAGTACAAAAAAAAACGTAAATAAATGGATGACCCTTCGTTGTATTCAGTAAGTCTACTAAAGCTCCTCACAAAAAAAAATGGTAAAGTAACCACATACACATGCACATATCCAAGCATAATAACTATATGTAAGCGTATTTTCAGTAGTACAGTTTTAGAATGTAAGCAGTAATTTAAATTATTATAAATATATGTATTTTACCTTTGAGAAAGAGTGTAAGCAATATCGCCACTGCTCACTTACCTGAAAAAAAGAAAAAAAGAATTAACATATTAATATTTGTACTGGTTTCAATGAAAAACAATTTAACTATTAATGAGTCATATAAGAGCACTGTAAAGGATTTCTTTAAAAAATGCTATATTATTATACATCGCGTAACATAACAAGCCTATAACTATTTTGTGTACATCATAAAATTTCCTTGGTTTAACCTCATTTGTACCTGTTGATAGTATGCTTTGGAGCGGGAATCGACTTCTATAAATAAAAATTATCAAAAATAAAACAAATTCATGCAATAGTCAAGATCCACACAGATAAACACAATTACAATGCTTTAAAACAAGAACAGTGCGAATTATACACAAGCTTGTTCACATTTTCAGCTTTATTGATTTCGTAATTGTTAAGTCACCGATTTGATTCCGACTAGCCTGTAGAGTATGGTTCATTCCACGTAGCTTTTCATTTGCTCCCTAAAAGTAAATTTTTAAGTTTCATTTATAGATTACTAGCTGACCCGGCAAACGTTGTTTTGCCATAGGTATAAATTATTTCTAGGGAATTTATAGTGTCGAAAAAAACAACTAACTTATTGTAAGTGTGTAAGGATGTGGTATATGAGGATGTGGTGAAAGAGGCATGGAGCGCTGTGAACGATGAGGGAATATAAAAATAAACAAAACACCAAAAATTAATTTTTATAATATATTTTTATTTATTATTTAACATTATATATCATTAATTAATTACGATAGTAAAATAAACAATCAATATCAATCTCTTAATGCTATAGCGTGAACAATATTTTTGTTAGCCCATCTTTAGCTAACACAAACAAACTGGATGGTTTACCTACTCGAGAGCATGCCACGTATAATTGTCCGTGAGAAAAACATCTAAGCCACAAATAGACATCGTTTGGCCTTGTGACTTATTGATAGTCATTGCAAATGCCAATCTAATCGGAAACTGAATACGTTTAAATTGAATTGGCACATCTGTAGGTATAATAGGGATTCGTGGTATTAATATATTTTCACCTCGGAACTTGCCATTTAAAATGCTGGATTCGATAACGTTTTTCATTAATTTTTTAATGACTAATCGTGTACCGTTGCACAGCCTTAGTGGGTTCAAATTACGAAGTAAAATAATAGGAAATCCAACCTTCAATTGTAAATTATGCGGTGGCATGCCTGGCAAATTCAGTGAGTTAAAAAACTCTGTTGGAAAATTTACAGCCTTATTGGTATAGCAAACTGTATCAATAGATTTGTATGGTACCAAGTTACCTGGCAGAAACTGTTGTATCTTGAGATTTAAATCGTCAACGTCAACATTTTTTGCCGCTAAAATTGCTCTTTCTGCTCTTATAAATGAAAAAAAAATTTGCCCAATTGTAATAAATAAATATCTAACTTTCACCTAATTTATTTTTGACCATTTCCAACAATATATTTTCGATATAAATAAAAAAAAATATTGATTTTATAATAAATGTACATATAAGAATAATTTATACAACACAAAAGCCGTTGTTGGTGGGAGCTCGTGACACGTGCTGAGTAATTTTGAGGTTATGTAAATCACTTAACTAATGGTGCGAACTACACTCAAAATTAATAATTTTATTAATTAATAATAAAATATGAATAAATAATTATAGTTCAGCAAATTAATAATAAATTTACTTGAGAATGTAGTTAATATGAGTGTTACACTAAGATTGTAAAATTATAGTTGTAAACGTTACTACTAAGCTTGATTCATAAACAATAATAATGGCCGAAAACTGTGGAGGGAGTGAGAGAAGGCTTATTGTGTGAGAGAAACAGGAGACCGGCTTCGGTCTCATCCCTACTCCGTGCTGTTTACGGGGTGAGAAGTGACACGGGTAGACCCCTGGCGGGGAAGATTGATCAAGTGTTAATTGATCAGCTATTGACCGGGGTTGAAAAATATAAAATTCTATTAAAAATTAGGGTTTGGTGATAGAAGGGTGAAAATTTAGGGTTGTATGTATTTTTTAATGCCACATTATAAAAAAATAAAATAAAAAATTTTGTCCAAAAAAATAAAAAAAAAATGTTTGGGGTGGACAACCCTTATTACTTAGGGGTATGAAAAATAGATAGTAGCCGATTATCAGACCTACTGAATATGCATACAAAATTTGATAAAAATCGGCCAAGCCGTTTCGGAGGAGTATGATAACTAACACTGTGACACGAGAATTTTATATATAAGATGGATAAAATATTTTACAAAAGAACATTCATTTTTTGACACAGGCAATGCAGGATTTATAGTATCTATATTTAATATTTTGTTTCAGATAAGTAGCAAAAGTGTGATGTAGTAGTTATTATTGATTGGGTTTAAAAGTAAGCTATTCTGAATTAAGTTCAGTTATTTGTAACTATGCAGCAGTGTTTAGAAAAAATACAAATACATAAGAAACATGTAATATTTGTATAATGGCGAATTTCCCATAAATATGTAAGTTACAGGTTAATAACTTCGAATAAATGTTCAGGAATTACACAATAAATATCTTACAGCTGTTTAAAAACTTTTTTTTACGTTCACCCTGGTTCTAGCCCAATAGGAATTTCGCGTAGCTCTGGTTAGTGTACGAGATGTACGTAAGCGTTATCTTAGGTGTTCACGTAATAAGCTCTAAGCGCAATAGCTCCTAATATGCGAAGTGAAATACCTATAAAAACATTTCCAAACATACGCGTAACTAGGGAAAAAAAGAATGGAATAGTCACTAAGCTTAACAAATTAATCCAACATAATAAAAAAAAAAGCCCACGCAGGTTTATGTGAGAGATTTACAGCATCTTGTAACATCCTCAGATGCCTCCTACTTTTTTAAAGAAACAACAAGAAGCGAGGCAATCGCGTGTTTATTATATTCCCTGCGGTTACAAATACCTCGCCACGGCGTATCGAGATCACGCAATGCGCTCCCGCTTTTTTCAACCTTTGGAATTCTCGTTTTGCCACACGAAAAACTACTGCATCACGTACGCGCATCCAAGGGCACAGTCCGCTGGTGATTGAAGCCAGAGATCAAGTAGCCTTGGCAGCTGAAATACAATATTTACGAGAAGAAAACATTACAGTACAAAAATATAGTTACGAAAAAACTCCAACTTTCATTGTTATTCTTTCTTTTTGTTTTACATCATTAACACAAGCTTGTACGTGAGTGCTACTAGTATATTTAAGCTACGTGCAGTATTTTAACTGTATTATCTATATAACGAAAAATAAAAAGTTCATAAAATAGAAAAAAATTAATAAAATACACAAGAATCTAAACTACACGATAAAATACATTAATTGTTTTAAATACTATATATTTTTTCCAAATATAAAATAACTTTTAGGCTAGATAAAGTATTACTTACATCATTTCTACAATATATAAACTTTTAAATCATTAATAAAATAAAAATACTTGGACGACATAGTTCAATTAACCTATGTCAGTTCTCCTAAGTCACACAACCCTAAACCCTTCAAATATATCTTAGTCTGAAACTAAGATTTATGGCTTGTGAGAAACTTGGCGGACGTTGCCTTAATTAAGTGTTGGGTTTACCCGGGCACCTCTTGTATCCTTCTCCAATGCACTTCGTCGCTGTTACATCTACAATTTTCACATCTAATCCCTCTATATTGACATCGGTGTTGAAAAGCAGTTAACTCGAAATTAACACCTATGATTTAAGATTTTAATACACAGTGTGTAAAATTTTGAGCTTATTTCATATATAAAATATAATTTTCATACATTTATACATCGTTTTGGTACTTTCCACCTCAAATGTGCTGAAACTACTGTGAATTGAAGAAGTGTATGTTTCTCTACAGAACTTCTCAGTTGAGGTAAGGAAAGTCTCTCTCTCTTTTCTTTTTTTTAAGCTTGGGGCAAATAATTTTGGACGTCGCGTATTGCATAATTTGTAAGGTTTCTAATTAATTATATTAGCTATAGACGTATACGTTATTTAAATGACTATTTATTTTTCATGACTAAGTTCCTTCAAAGGAATTCTTGTGCTGTCTGGTATTTAGAGGTTCAACAAATTGTATCCTTGCTGACGTCATTGTGCTGTCCATAATACTTGCTTAGTTTCATCGTTGGTTCCGTTTTTCCGACATCAGCTGATTCACAGTCTTCTTTTCTGTAAATTTTTATCTTCATTTTTTTTTCCGGAATTTTTACATTACATACAGTGCAAAATTGCAATAGCTTAAGTTCAAGAAACTGCTTTAAATAGACTTGTAATTTCGTACATCAGAGTAAACACATGCATGGAAAATAATCTTGAAACTCAACCGAACCCCTGGTGCTTGTAACTACTCCCCCCTCCCCCGCCCCACAATCACCGGTGTCCTGGCTGAGGTCACAAATATTTTTGCTGCCAAACTCGTGGACGGTCTGACTTAGATCGCGATAGCAAAAAAAAAAAAATTTTACCAGGTAAACTTGCTCCGAGAAAAGGTTTTCCCCGTGGTTTGAAATCCGTATCGGGTCAACTCAAGCCTTTACCCCCATCACCTCACGTAAACGATAGCAGGGTAAAACTTGCTCATAATAATATAAAATTACCTTAGTCGAGAAATTTTTCATTTTTGTTTGACAGGACATTCGAAAAATACTGACCAGTTAATGTGTTGCCATAATAAAACCAAACAGGCGAGAAAGTTATGCTATATACGGTTTTTTAGTTAAGATGAAAATTAAAATTGCTTAAATAATAATTTTAACTACAGCATATATTTTTATTCGCAAAAATAAAATAAAATACCATCGGTTTTTAACTGCTGCCGTTTCAAGATATGTAAGAAAATGTTCTTTGAATAATTCTTGCAATGAGGAAGATTGATTTAAAACATTTTCATCGACATACGAAATTACTTATTTTTCACTGTATGTCGTAGACAAACCACAATAATGACGGAAACAAATGAGTTTCCGAAACTTCGCAACTGTTTGTCTCAGGAAGTCTACTGTGTTCGTCTGTGCCGTCATCGTTGTGTTGTCCAGGATATCTGCTTTGTCACATCGCTCTGTTCGTCTCTGCGTCGCTGTGTTCTTCAGATTATCTGTTTCGTACCATCGCTCTGTTGTCTCTGCGTCGCTGTGTTCTTCAGATTATCTGTTTCGTACCATCGCTCTGTTGTCTCTGCGTCGCTGTGTTCTTCAGATTATCTGTTTCGTACCATCGCTCTGTTGTCTCTGCGTCGCTGTGTTCTTCAGATTATCTGTTTCGTACCATCGCTCTGTTGTCTCTGCGTCGCTGTGTTCTTCAGATTATCTGTTTCGTACCATCGCTCTGTTGTCTCTGCGTCGCTGTGTTCTTCAGATTATCTGTTTCGTACCATCGCTCTGTTGTCTCTGCGTCGCTGTGTTCTTCAGATTATCTGTTTCGTACCATCGCTCTGTTCGTCTCTGCGTCGCTGTGTTCTTCAGATTATCTGTTTCGTACCATCGCTCTGTTGTCTCTGCGTCGCTGTGTTCTTCAGATTATCTGTTTCGTACCATCGCTCTGTTGTCTCTGCGTCGCTGTGTTCTTCAGATTATCTGTTTCGTACCATCGCTCTGTTCGTCTCTGCGTCGCTGTGTTCTTCAGATTATCTGTTTCGTACCATCGCTCTGTTCGTCTCTGCGTCGCTGTGTTCTTCAGATTATCTGTTTCGTACCATCGCTCTGTTCGTCTCTGCGTCGCTGTGTTCTTCAGATTATCTGTTTCGTACCATCGCTCTGTTGTCTCTGCGTCGCTGTGTTCTTCAGATTATCTGTTTCGTACCATCGCTCTGTTGTCTCTGCGTCGCTGTGTTCTTCAGATTATCTGTTTCGTACCATCGCTCTGTTGTCTCTGCGTCGCTGTGTTCTTCAGATTATCTGTTTCGTACCATCGCTCTGTTCGTCTCTGCGTCGCTGTGTTCTTCAGATTATCTGTTTCGTACCATCGCTCTGTTGTCTCTGCGTCGCTGTGTTCTTCAGATTATCTGTTTCGTACCATCGCTCTGTTGTCTCTGCGTCGCTGTGTTCTTCAGATTATTTGTTTCGTACCATCGCTCTGTTGTCTCTGCGTCGCTGTGTTCTTCAGATTATCTGTTTCGTACCATCGCTCTGTTGTCTCTGCGTCGCTGTGTTCTTCAGATTATCTGTTTCGTACCATCGCTCTGTTCGTCTGTGCGTCGCTGTGTTCTTCAGATTATCTGTTTCGTACCATCGCTCTGTTCGTCTCTGCGTCGCTGTGTTCTTCAGATTATCTGTTTAGTACCATCGCTCTGTTGTCTCTGCGTCGCTGTGTTCTTCAGATTATCTGTTTCGTACCATCGCTCTGTTGTCTCTGCGTCGCTGTGTTCTTCAGATTATCTGTTTCGTACCATCGCTCTGTTGTCTCTGCGTCGCTGTGTTCTTCAGATTATCTGTTTCGTACCATCGCTCTGTTCGTCTCTGCGTCGCTGTGTTCTTCAGATTATCTGTTTCGTACCATCGCTCTGTTGTCTCTGCGTCGCTGTGTTCTTCAGATTATCTGTTTCGTACCATCGCTCTGTTGTCTCTGCGTCGCTGTGTTCTTCAGATTATCTGTTTCGTACCATCGCTCTGTTGTCTCTGCGTCGCTGTGTTCTTCAGATTATCTGTTTCGTACCATCGCTCTGTTGTCTCTGCGTCGCTGTGTTCTTCAGATTATCTGTTTCGTACCATCGCTCTGTTGTCTCTGCGTCGCTGTGTTCTTCAGATTATCTGTTTCGTACCATCGCTCTGTTGTCTCTGCGTCGCTGTGTTCTTCAGATTATCTGTTTCGTACCATCGCTCTGTTCGTCTCTGCGTCGCTGTGTTCTTCAGATTATCTGTTTCGTACCATCGCTCTGTTGTCTCTGCGTCGCTGTGTTCTTCAGATTATCTGTTTCGTACCATCGCTCTGTTCGTCTCTGCGTCGCTGTGTTCTTCAGATTATCTGTTTCGTACCATCGCTCTGTTGTCTCTGCGTCGCTGTGTTCTTCAGATTATCTGTTTCGTACCATCGCTCTGTTCGTCTCTGCGTCGCTGTGTTCTTCAGATTATCTGTTTCGTACCATCGCTCTGTTGTCTCTGCGTCGCTGTGTTCTTCAGATTATCTGTTTCGTACCATCGCTCTGTTCGTCTCTGCGTCGCTGTGTTCTTCAGATTATCTGTTTCGTACCATCGCTCTGTTGTCTCTGCATCGCTGTGTTCTTCAGATTATCTGTTTCGTACCATCGCTCTGTTGTCTCTGCGTCGCTGTGTTCTTCAGATTATCTGTTTCGTACCATCGCTCTGTTGTCTCTGCGTCGCTGTGTTCTTCAGATTATCTGTTTCGTACCATCGCTCTGTTGTCTCTGCGTCGCTGTGTTCTTCAGATTATCTGTTTCGTACCATCGCTCTGTTGTCTCTGCGTCGCTGTGTTCTTCAGATTATCTGTTTCGTACCATCGCTCTGTTGTCTCTGCGTCGCTGTGTTCTTCAGATTATCTGTTTCGTACCATCGCTCTGTTCGTCTCTGCGTCGCTGTGTTCTTCAGATTATCTGTTTCGTACCATCGCTCTGTTCGTCTCTGTGTCGCTGTGTTCTTCAGATTATCTGTTTCGTACCATCGCTCTGTTCGTCTCTGCGTCGCTGTGTTCTTCAGATTATCTGTTTCGTACCATCGTTGGGTTCGTCTGATGTAGCATTGTTGTTCAATGTCGTTGTTTGTCTGTTATTTTTCTGTACTTGTTACAAGTGTCTCGTCATTGTCAGATCACAGTTTGTCTGTGCTATGATATTCTTCCCAACTAATTCCTTCCTCAGAATTTTTTATGCTGTCTTTGTGTTAACATTTCACATCGGCTGATTTTGGCGTGCTTTCTGTGTGTATATGTGTATTAATCTTTCTTGTTCATTTTTGTGGGTTGTCTATCACATACAGTGAAAACTAGCAATGACGTATGTCCATTAAAATATTTTAAATCATTTGTAAGGAAGTAGGCATGTACTTGTTCGGAAAATAAATGGTTAAACCTCTTTCGACTGCACGTAACACAGTAACTATAGTTAACCCAATGGGTTGGGTTATCGCAAGCGTTTAAGGCCAATGTGGCACGACACGGCGTGACATTTTGTGTAATGATAATTGATTTCCATGAATTTATATGAAAACAATGCACACAGTATCAGACGCGGCACGACGCCACAAAACTATCGCCATCAGACACGAGGCGAAAACAGAATGACTTCGTCGCGAGCAGATTGTTTGACAGCTGCAGTGCTCTGCGCATGTATGAACAAAATTGTCAACAAAGGCATACCGGAGTGTGTTTTTAGCTGTCTCGTTAAACACTGTTTTACACTGTTGATTTAATTTGAGTTAATGTTCACATGTAAAGTATTTACATAAATTCATTTTTCTTCAGATGCAGGTCGGTTAGTGTGTTTATTACTGGAAAAGCCTATTTTATAGAATCCATATTTGAATGAATATCACGACAACCATTTGATTTCAAGAATGTGGGAAGAATTAACGTAACGAAAATACGGTGGTGTATGTACCGTTCCAGGACTTCATTTTATATTTAGTTCAGCACGGTTCATTTACTGACTTTTTTACTGGCTGGATTTTCAACAACAAAAAAAGAGGAAATATATATACACATACTTTTTGCATGGAATGTAAAAACTGTAAATTTTTAGATTTAAAGTCAATTTTACTGGCTGCTATGTGATACTGTTTAACTTCAATCAGGAAAAAATATATTTGATTTAACCTTGCCTTTTAAAATCCTCAGAATATTTATAATTTTATAGGCAAAATAATTGTTTTTTAAAAAAATTCAAACCATACCACGCAGTGGCCACCAGTATTTCCATTTAACCTAAAAAAAATTCAGTTATTTGTTATATTTGGTTCTGCTTATCCACACTGCTAAAAAAAAATTAAAAAAAAAATTAAAAATCCAACTTTGCCAGATAACTATGCAAAGAATTTTCACTATATAGGTGTATATATTTTTAATTTTTTTTGTTAGTTCGGCGACTCAAAAAGTCTACAAGTTCAACTGTGTTAAACGTAAATATGAAAAGAAAAAAAAAAAAGACATGTGACGAAAATACTGTGTTTGAGCTGTCGCTGGAAGAGAGTGTTAGACAGTCGCGAGGCAGCTTCGCGTCCTGTCTTGTTACAGTGAACTCGGAACAGAAGTGCGTGCGCGCGGAAGGATATCCTCGGGACGCGACTTGCCCAGGAGACGCCGGGCCGGCGCAGCAGGAGGGAAGCGCAGCGTCCCTTGTAGCTCGTAAAAACACCGTAACGGCGACATGAAGAGACGGGGGATACTAAACCGGGAGAAGGACGTCCCGACGATAAGTGCCGGATCACGACGACTGCTTATCGCGCACAGAGCACATTAACATGCGGTAACGAGCGGCGGGATAGATTGCCCGTCATTTGTGTATCTTCGTCTACCTCGCCCCGCCGAGGACGCGGTGTTCAAAAAAAAATCGAGCTCGTTAGGACGTACCTGATTCCATTTCCTGAAACTGTCAGAGCTCGACTAAACAGAGCTCGATCAACTGTAATTAGAGAAAGATAAAAACGTGTAATTTTAATTAAAATCTTGGGTACAGTAAAAATCAGCCAAATCTGACAGATTCAGAAATATACTATAAGCCTCAGCTGATGATACCGTAGTACGATTTGAAGTTATGAACATAATATGTAAAAGATATTACGAGAGGTATAACTGGAAATGTTTTAAATTTGTACATAGCATTTTTAAGCAGCTATCGTAACTATAGACAAATTTTACAACAAAAATATATCTGCCACACTATGGAAACAAATTCGATTAGAAGGTATTTAATTTCCCTTATTTATTTAACATCGCGGAGTTTGTTTATTATTGAGTAGCCTACTTGGGATTAGTTCAAAATGTCTTACAAAAACAGCTCAAATAATATATTTGGTGTATCAAGACTATAAATTGTACTATTTGTTAAAAAAAAAAAAAGGTATCGATAAGTCGTAAAGGCTATTAAATTCCCTTAGTTAAATTGATATTACACACAACCTAAATAAAATACGCTTCTTCGACAGCATATAATTAATTTTAATAACTTTACTCGTAAATTATGTAGAGTATTACTGCTCCTCTCTTTAGCGGTACTATAAAACCAGCTTAAAAGTGTAAATGCTGCATAGGTAACTATAGGAAAAATTAACAAAATTAAAGACAGACAAATCATCAATCTCCTACAACACAATTTTATATTATAATTCCGTTTGTACAGAGTTCACCAATACAAATTTCAGTGAACTATACCAACTGTTTATTATAAATAAAATTATACTTATGTAGATAACGTAAACAAAGGTAATAAAATACCTTGTGCGCCCGACCAGGCGGCCACCATAAATGAAAAAAAATATATATATATAATACATTCAATGAACTGGGGTCTAGAGAGGAATCGAAACAGCTGTCTCTGAAGACAAGTGGAATGGGCCACTAATGATCGATTACTTACTACTAACTGATATGCAAACTACTTTTCTAGTGTCTATATATATTCCTTCTAAAATAATCAGTGTATCATGATAAAAATAAGTGTATAAAAGAACGTCATACACCATGTTGCCGCTGATCTGTTCCGTGAGAAGTGGGCTGCGCACCGCGACTCGCGCGGGCGCGCCGGGGAACCACCGGGAGGACTGTCACGAGGCGAACCCGCCCCAGACACGCGTGTTTCCGCCGCGCGGCCGTCGGGCAAATATTTGCCGACGTCGCGGAACTGGTTGAGCGCCGGGGCAAAGAGACGAGCGTTGTGCAAGGTGCGCGCCGTCGAGGGCTTCTTTGTCTCCACGAGGAGGGGGGAGGGAATCCCAGCCCCTATGCCCCCCTCCCCCGGCTCTCTTATCAGCGGCGACGTGCAAACGGGGAAGTGGCTGATAAGCGCACTCCCAGCGCACAATGCAAACAGCTGTGTTTGCTAATAACGCCCTGATAAGATTTTTTTTATTTTTTTATTTTTATTTTTGCTAGTCGTCGGTGCAACATCGAGGGAAAACCTTGTCTTCGTATTGCAAAGTCGTTTACGCCCCAAAAGTGACGAGATTAAAGCATTCCTGCATTCGTCATCCGTCTTACCCAAACACCGCATAATAAAGCTGCAGACACATTTTTATAAAGGTGAAAAAAAAAAGGTAAAAACCTTCTTAAGCATTGAAAAGTTATTGTTACATCACTTGAAACTTCCGTGGCCCATGCGTGATTGGTACTTATACGCACTTAAAACTTTAGTTACTTTGTGTGAATGTATGCACTGTTATAAATTACAATAAATTTACGGAATTTCCAACGAAGAATGCAACTCAAATGGCGGAAAAATGTTTTGTAGTTCCAGAGTTCCAGACAGACAGATCTTCGTTGAAACTACTCTAAATTCCGACTTTCGAGTTCTGTGCTCCGTAGCGAACAGGGAAAACAGGCACGCGGAACGAATGTTTTTGCTGTACCTGAATGTGTATTCTTGATGATAAGTAGCGTCCATCCGCCACCCGTCTGTCCGTCGACAAGCCAAGCGATTCGCAATAATGCGCACGTTCGTCGTAATATTTTTTCCACTTGAATGTTGTCAATTGACTGGAAGGCTTAAATTTTTGAGAACATTTCTCTTGTAAAGGTTTATTAGTTTGGCGATCACGTACGGTAAGCACTTATTAATCTCGCTTCCGCTCTAATAATTAATTAAATATATTTTAGAGTTACCATACGTTATTAATTACCTGCACTTTTGTGTCTGTCAATTATTGTTTCAAATATCAAACAAAAGAACATTTTAAAACGCAGGTTAAAAACATCACGATGGAAGCAGCTAAACAAATAAACAAACAAAAAACCTTTAAGACGTTTCAGACATTTTTGAGGTTATAATTTCACCTGCTACTCCGTTAAAACTTGGTTAAGCTGGAATTACAATGATCAGTCGTGTCCGTCCGTCCGTCAACAAGCCAAGCGACTGCAACTATCATGATAATCTCACCAGTTCGCAAGTGTTGACTTCAACAAGTAGTCAAACCTAAGTCCTATGACAAGTCAAACAAAAAAAAAATTAGCGCGGAAGCTTTATTGCAAGTAGTATCAAAATATTTGAAATTTATTGCAAGATGGCGAGGCCTAATTCCCCCCCCCCCCCTAAGCCTACATAAGATTTTCAAGGTTCTGTTAACATCTTGATTCTCGTGAGTTAATTTTAGAAGTAATTTAAAACAATACTAATAATTTTAATAATAATTCGTAACCAGTGAAAATATAATATAAGTATAAATTGCTAACAATGTGTATAGATAACCTGTTTACAGAAGCGATTACAAAGTGTCGAAATCAAACAATTGAGCGCATCAAAGCAACAAAAAGTGAGCTTTTAAATCATGAAACGTCATAGTTGTAAAAAAAGTATGAAAAATGCGCATGTTAACAAGATAGTCTTATCTCCTCACACATGAATTCACTGCTCGGTTGTGGACAAAAGCAAGAATGCACGAGTCTCTGCTGCCTAAGCTCACAGTACGGCGGTGATTCCCAATGATAGAGTGGGGACATTTCTTCACATACATCATGAAATTCGAATTGATAATTTAATTTTAAACTGTCAATTTCTATTTTAAGAATGAAAATGGTTCAAATGGATATTTTGGGTATTCATTTAGGCACATATTTGTTGAACACGGTAACTTATCCAAACAATAAAAAAATATAAATACGTAGTATTATTTATTGTATTGCAATGACTAAAACTGAAGGAAAGCCACTTTTGGGTAAGTTCCATAATTGCGCGCCGTGCGAACACGCTTGCGTTTAATGTTGGAATCACAATGGCGTGTCACGGGTGCGACGCTACTGAAATATGCGTCGGAAAGTTGTTTTACAATAATCCTTAGACTGTTGCATTGGAATTATTAGTAGAATCTTATTTTAAGTTTTTTTTTAATAAACTGATTTGTGAAATAACTTAAATATATTGTTCCCGAATGGATTTTAAAATTGGATCAAACATATTTGTCAAAAATGTAGATTAAAAAAATTGGTTAACACTGATGGTTGTCGTACATGTGGTGCATATGTAATGATGAGGAGCATTTCCATAAAAATGGTTTTGACGTGAATACGTCTTTACAATTGCTTCCAAAGTGGGAGGCAATTCAAAAAAACTGATAAAATCGGGAGATACAGTATGGTGTTGCAGCTACATATCTATATTCTCCATCCAAAATTTAATTACATCACTGGATAGCTAAAGGATCAAACAATTCGTTTGGCTAAGTGAGGACTGTGAAGCATCGCGCGCGGTGGAGGGGGAAGCGCCGCCATTTTGAGGTCATTTTGCTGCGTTTCGAGATATACATTTAGTATAACTTTTGACTCGGAGAAGCTACGACTTTTTTTAAGTTTCAATCGTCAGCTATTGTCAAAATCTGTTGATTGCATGTACAAAACATTAGTGTAAAAAAATTACAGTGAATAACTTACATATGGTGTTAAAATAAAAAATAGCGTATTTTATATATTGTATAGAAAATATTACCTGTTTACACGTATTCACGTACAACACACGGTCGTGTCCATGAAGTAGTTGAAAGACGCCATCTTATATAATTTGTTTTTGCTAACAATTTGTTTATATTATTTAATTTATAAAAAAAATTGTTTCATAGGTACTTACATAGAATGCCATGTTATTAATAGTGACCGGTCCTACAAATAATTTCTCCTGGTGTTTAGTTTTTTTTTTTCTGTCAGAATAACTACAACTGTAACGATACTGTCTTTTGACACTATTTTATGGTCTTAGAAAAATCAAGAAATAGTACCATTATATATACATAAACTCATTATGATTAACGACAGAAATACAAAAATAGGACTTTCGTCAAGCCGGGTAGTCATCAATCTGGCAACAGCGTGCTCCATTTACTCTGTACTGCAACCGAAGCGTGGGACAGACTATAGTCGCTGCCGCGAGAAGTCATCGCCACCAGCCGCCACAGTCCTTATCAGCCTTCATCGGCGGTGCCATCTACGGCGCGCCCTTTCATCGCCGCGCGCGCTGAATTAAAAACCAGCGCCGAAATTAAAAAAAATAATAATAACTGCAACAACAAAAAAAGGAGGGGTGGATGGGGGGATGGGGGGAGGGGGCGAGAGTGTGATCCGTGGCTTGTGGTTCTCTCTGCCCCCCCCCTCCCCCCACCCGCCTACGCGGGAGCCAGACGGCGGCACAATGACGTCGCCGGGAGAATGAGCCCTTTGTCCGGATCGCGCACGGCCCGCGCGCGCCTGGCGGCTGACAGACTAACGAGCGGCAAGCCCGCGCTATTCACAGACCCCGAGTCCAACGCGTTCGAGCAGCAGTAATCCGCAGCACGTTCTGTTACATAATTTAAAATCCTCGCAAAGATTCCTTCTTTATTTCGTCTCTGGGACTGCGATGGAAGATTTTTTTTTTGCTCGTCTACTTGATCGTAACTAAAATGTTAGGTTGTTTGTGTTAGGCAATAGAAATTTTAAACACACTAAAATTGTCAAAATGTTTGAAATCTCGCTAAATAGGTCTTTTTTTTTTTTTAGTTCCCACAGCGACCGATAAGGGGTAGGCGTGATGTGACGGCGCGTGCGTGCCATTTATGTGGCTTTTCATAATAAATCTAGTTTTTTTTAAATAGATGTTTAGTTTTAAGTGGAGAAATCTAGTAGTTTTAAAATGTTTTCTTGTTGTAACATTCTGGTTTTTAATGTAATTTAATAAATAACGAATTGTAGATTCCTGCAATTATGAATTATCGTGAGTGTTGATCAGAATATAATATTTAAATGAGAGCTTAAGGGGTATTCGACCCCAACTTCCTAGAATTGTTTTTCCATTTTTTGCTATAATTTTATTTATTCCCGTTTTTTTTGGCGTGTCAAATGTAACTTCATTAGTAGGTCAGATACTCCAGACATTCTATACCTCGTTGCAACCACATATTTACTTACAGGCTCTAGTCTGTAAGTGCTGTGAGGAAACAACTTATTATATCACGCGGGCGACTGCAACTATCATGACGATCACAAAAGTTCACAACTGTAGACTTCAACAATTAGCCCAAAATAGGTCCTATGCCATGTCAAACAAACAAAAACAATAGCGCGAAAGCTTTATGCAACTGCGATAGAGGGAAGTTGTTAAATTGGGAAGGGGGAGGAGAGATAGGGAAGGCGAAAGAGAGAGGTTGTATAATTGGGGGGGGGGGGGGGGGGCGGAGGAGAGAGAGGGAAGGAGTTGGAGAGCGAGAGAGGTTGTAAAATTGGGAAGGGGAGAGGAGAGAGAGGGAATGCGACAGAGAAAGGTCGTAAAATTGGGGAGGGGGAGGAGAGATACCCTGAAAACCTCAAGTTTCGGTGATTTTAAAAGGACCAAATTTTTAAAGATGTATGAACGAAATGCATCCTTAAAAAGAAGAGTTTTACAACAAAGGCTATGTACGAACGGAAAATTCAAAACTTTATACATCTTAATTACATGATCTAGGTCTGAAAATGAATTTGCTTTTAAGTTTATAAAAACTATAAATAAACACTTATCATATCGATGAAATATTGTATAAACAATGGTTAAATTAAGAGTATATATATCTTTAAAATATCATGAGGAGCAAAAACGCAAACACCATAGATGTAAAATAATTGAAGTTTTTACCCTCTGAACGAAGATGTGGGCTGTCACTCACTTTTTATGAAACGCGCGCAGTTCTTAAACACGTTTTCCTGCGGCGTATGCAAAAATAATTGCCTCCGTAATTGTCGAGTATGTAACAGGGCCGTAGAACAAAAGGGACTGTTGATGGACGTACGATGTAATTATCGCTGTGGCGTTGTTTGGAGCGTGCACATGAGGCGGTGCTGTGAGTCGACAGTCTCTCGGATAAGCCGAGGATACGTGAGGGACAGAGTGTGTGTGTGTGTGTGTGTGTCACGCGGGCCTGTCGCTATCTTATCACGCTGAGGCGATGGAAGCGACCTTGGCAAGGTCGCTCCAGCCGCGACGAACACCAGCACGGAGTCCGAGAGGAGGAGGAGAGAAAGAAAAGAAGGCTCCGCGCAGCTGGCAGGAAGTCTTCCCTGGGAATTGCCGGTTTCTCTCCAACACCACCGCAGGAGTTCAAGAGTCACTACCTGACGTGGAATCCGGATTCGTTCGCCTTCTGACCGAGGCCCGGTTAGGGTGACGCAAAAGTTTCAATGAATTGAATTTACTAAAATAAAGAGAAAAATATTATTTTACTAGAAAATTAATACTTTCAGTAACAGCGTTAAATAATTTTTGTTTTATTTCTAACAATACAGACTGTCGCCACATAATAAATATCCCAGGTAAACGGTGTCAAAAAAGGGGCATCTTGCAAAAGAAATCCAGTCGTTACCTATGTTTTTTGGGGTGCTGAATCTGAATCTGGAGTCGTCGAACAAAATTTCAGGGTGCGTTTTGAAATATTCGCAACAAATAGAATTGCGATAATTCGCTTTTGTTTTCGGTTTTACTCTTATAATTACAAACGTTTGTGGGGTAACAAAAACATTACTCTTACCTTTTTAAAAGTAGGCTAAATTTGCCACACTGTAAGCTCAACTACAACTCTGTAGTCCCATAGTTCACGAGATACATCACATTAAACTGTTAGCTATTTTTATGGCAGTTATACTACCGCGTTGATATCATGAGTTTGGTAGCAGCGAGTGAATTTTCGATTATTTAATGGTACTGGAACGCACCGTCTGGTTATTGTGTTGTGGCTAGACAGTGTGTACATTATGCTCTGCCCACCAGTCGCCATGCAACATTGGGATCCGTCCATCTTCTGACCGAGGCCGATTAGGTGACGCAAAAGATTTTCGTCACGGATTGGTTTGGTTTTTCCGCACTTGAGACACATATTTACCTTATCTTAAATCACGAATTCCACTCCGTCAGCACATAGCTCAAACTCTGCATTTGACTCGCCTTGAAGGACTTTGCGCCAACGACCAATACATACTTTAAAAAAAAATTGGTTGTCTGTAAAGTTGGTTTACGGACGATAGTTTAACGTGACAACGTCATAACAAAACATTTATGAAATGATTGCATACTTTTATGAATAAAATTGAATCTTTTTATTGAATTATCACTATTTTGTATGGATACAAAGAAGGAGTGAAATGAAATCTACAATTTAATTGATAAATTTACTTTTATTTGCACTCATTAATTCAAATATGTTTATTACTTTAACGAACAGATTATTTTAACTATAACTTGTATACATGTTTGCTATTTAACTTCTTCCAATCAGTGTTATTCTGTTAAGGATAGGACGATGATATGAAAAGTAGGAAACGAACGGGAGTGTTTCAAATTTAATGTGCCTCGAAAAAGTTCAAATCCATGGTTGTTCCAATCGAGTGGAAGAGAGATAGATGCGGCGCAAGCGTACAATGAGCGTAACGGAATACAGCGTAACGGGGCAATGTGCGTAACGGGACACTTTTTCGTGCGTGCAGCCGGCGTTTATCGATTTATTAGACGTTGTCGCGTCAAAAAATCATATTGCCGAATCATGTGCAACCATGAGAGAAAGTGGAATGTCGCACCAGTCAATGAGCACCTGATACTGACTGGATTTAGCATATGTTTATTATGACAACCGGGCAACATAAAATAATGCAATTTTGCGGTGGGCCTCTAAAAACCAAACATGTTCTAAGAGTCAATACTCACGAACTTTGATCATATTTGGAAACACTCATGGTTTTTCTTGTTCGTCTTGTCAGCAAAACTATTTATCATCACAAGATAATAGTATAGTTTTAAGCATGCTTGCGCATAACCTATTCACATAAAAATCACAGGCATAACAATGACTGCAGTTACTAACAAATATAAATTTTAGGAATAGTTGTTTCAAAACGGTATCAGAAAAAAAGATGCCTTGGCTGGACTTACAATATAATAATTTCTAACGAGCAAAGGTGTGAAAATTGCGAGTTAGGATTACTTCTTTAAAAACATGAACTTAGTCATTGAAAAATTACTTGTATTATTTTATGCATGCATTTAACATCTTGAAACAGTTATAGCCTATTTATGCATACAATAAAATTCCTTAACATTTAATATTAAAAAAAAAACTGGTTGTACAGTTTCTGGAGGCAACTAACATTCGGAAAAGACGAAGTATTAATTGACTATCGCGTCAATGTATAATGTTATTTTAACAGGTTTAAAGCGATACGACTGTCCGTTCGGGCGGCTGAAACACAGAAAACACGTCCACGCCGACAGATAGTCCAGGATGGTTAGGCAAACAAAGGTGCCTGTTTTGACACAGTTCCATCACCTTCCTCTTAAGTCTCGGTCTCATACTCCGCGTTGATTTTTCCTTCTTTTTTGTATTAATTTTATTTTTAAGGAATATTTCTAAAATTTTAACTCTATACCACCCTTGAATTTGTTATTCTACCCAAATATTCCCTATAGATATTCACTTAGTTTAATATCTGGGTGTAAAAAACATGTAACTTATGATAATTACGAAAGATCTCTGGCCTTTATACACACATGATGATACACTAATGTAAATTAATATCAGCTGAAAATATCTGTGGCATAACAACAATATGGAAAGAAGGTATCGAGTTAAAATTTTTACAAATAGCCATTGAAAAAAAGTAATGATAAAAAAGAAGGAAAAAATGAACATGGCTTGCGGGACCAACCTTAAGAAACAAGGGCACGACGGGCGACGTCAGAACCAGTCTTGAAGGTCGTTCACGTCCACAGGTCGCAACGCACTTGCGGCGCAGTTATTGACCAGATAAGACGATTTGCCTCGTGAAATCTCCAGGGAAGATAAGCAGCACACCTTGTCGTAAGTCATAAAGTGAACAATGTGTCGTTCTAAAAAAAACTCATAACCCCAAACTACATAAACTGTTTTTTTTTTTTTTTAAAAAAACAGGTAGGTATGAATGATACCAACTTGCTATACTCAAGTACGTAGGAATGATTTATTTACACTTTACAGTACGATTACAGTACGATTAACCAGTTGTACCGAAAGCTACACTTATTTATAATGATAGAAACTCCCATTTATAACTGGATCTCTTTATTTGAGAAGAGCTTCCAGAGTAATACTTCATACACACACATACACAAGAAGAGGATTATCCGTCAGTGTACTTTTATAGAGCTAAAAACTAATACGTCGTTTTGATTTAAAAGAAAGCTTACTAGTAGTATAGGATAGCAGGTCCGGAAACAGGATTCAGGTTGTGGTGTGTGGTGGGGTCAATGACCGACCGACCTCTGACGTCACGGCGGCCATCTTGGATGACCTTGAACTTGACCTTTGACCTTGACCTTGACCCCGGCGGCCATTTTGGATCCGCCATCTTGGATCCGCCATCTTGGATGACGTCATTTTGTTTTCTCGAACTTTCCACCATTTTGATTTCCGCCATTTTGGATTATGACGTCACCGTTGCAATTTCCGTTACGTCCGCCATCTTTAACTTTTTTATTTATTATCCGATTTTAATGAAAAAAATTTTAAAATTTTTCAAAAAATTCAATTAATAAAATTTTAATATATTTTTTTTTAAAAATTGTACTTTTTAGACACGGAGTTCGGAGTCCTCGGTTCAAACCCGACGAGGTCAAAAAAAAATTAAAAATGGCGACAGGCTCCTTCCCCCGCGGTGGCTGTAGGCAGACTGACTTACCCCCACCACTTTTTTTCATAGCACATATATCTTTCCCCCCCCCCTCCATCCAAACCACCCCCCCCCCCCAAATTTTTTTGAAAATTTATTTTATCGTAAAAAAACTACTGCTGCTGTTCTCCCACCCATCCCTACATCTCTCTCTCCCACCCCTACCCTCCTCCACCCCTAATTGTTTTAAACGCTATAAATACCACCTTCAGTGCCCAGGGTACCCTTCAGTTTGACGCAGCTCACCGACCAGTACCGACCCTGGGAGGAGAGTGACACGAGTTTGTACCTTACGAGTCGAAAAAAAAATCATGTGCAAGTCTCCGGAAATCCTGGAAGCCACGGATCGGTTCGGGGAGACGCCAGTTTTACAAATTAATCCTCAAGATGCAATCAACGAGATCGTGGTAGGATACGACGGCTTCGAAATGGACAGTGTTCGACATAGCGTGGCAGCAATCAACGCCGAGGTAAATGCATTGTTCCCGGACCCGATAGATGTACTTGTTTGCAACTGTATATCCGCAAAAATAATTTCATTATGCGAGGAAAGAAGAGCGCTGTACTAGCATACAAAAAATGAAATCATCTCTGCTACTGCGGAAGGTGGACCGCCGGAACCGACTACGGTCGACCATCGAGTGCTGCAGACGACAGGGACGTCGCTGGTCGCGAGACGAGCCATGGGTTCGATCCCCTGATCGTGACCACTCACCAGTAGAGTCTGCCCGTCAAGTGTTTGGAGAGGCGGCCTCTCGTCAGTTCGTGAACCATGGACCATCACGTGAGGCGTCATTGTCCCACACAACCATTGCTGGTGCTGCCCGAGAGCCTGATACATCTCGTGACGGATCTCCATCTTTGTCATCTCCCACACCGTCGAGACCATTAACGCCACTATCGTCAATTGCATCACGCCGAATGTCAAGTTCTGCAATGTCTACACCGTCGTCATCGATACCTCATCATCATCCCGTGTCGAAGTGTACGGATAGTCATCGCTCCATACCAGAGTCCACAGAAGAACAGTGATCTGCGTGACGACAAGTATAGCGTGAAATATTTACAGTGTTAAAGTTTTGTTACTCCTGTTGTAGCCATCTGTGTTCCGTGGCCAGGACTCGGCTGTTGTTTGAAGCCAACTTTTCCGCGGCAAAGCATGTACAGAAACAGTATGCGAGAACCAGCTAGAGTGTTTAACAAATGTGTAATAATAATCTTAGTGATGTGTGTGCTTATCAATGTCATGTTAAAAAAAAAACTCGCATAAAAAAAGTCATGTATATAAAAAAAATTTAACCTGATCCATATATGTAAAAAAAAAATATATCATAAAGCTGTCTCTCTCCTCTGTACGGGCCGTGGTATTGGTCGGTGAGTTGTGACAAATAAAAAAATATATATATTTACGTGTATGTTGTTATTAGTAAATATTCTTCCCCATCCCACAATTAAAAAAAAAGAGTACCGTGTGTAGTATTTTCCATACTAGTAATTATGACTGGAAACAAATTTCATTTTTAATTATTCAGGTGTATTACGAAAAAAAAAGTTTCAAGTATGTTCTAAAAAAAAAAATTTCAATATTAAAAAATATATATTTCAAGTTTAATGAAAAAATCTTTCAGATTAGACACTGAATAATTTTCCAAAAAGCCAGCACAGAGGCGGCGAGAGATCGCTCGACCTTGACGAGGTACCAGCACGAGGTGGTAGTGTGGCAGGGGAGGTGGGAACAAAAAAAAATTTGCAAGCGCTCACATCCGCCGCCAGCAATATGCAACATCAGGACGCCAAGCCCCGCCTCCGCCAGGGCCGCATGGAGGGGGAAATCTACCTTCATTCCTCCGTCGGACGCGGCAGAGAGCGCCGCGCAGAGGACAACGCTCCGAGCATGCACGCAATTTACATTAAAAAAAAAACTCAAATTACATTTCCACGTAAATTTAATTTACACACAAATTGTAGTTACAAAAAAAATATTATCAAACTATTACACATAAATTTTATTTACACAAAACAAATTTTTTTAATGTTTCAATATATCTTTTTCATCAATCCACGAGTCAAACTCTGGTCCATGATGCAACCAGCGTATCAAGGCCCTACCTCTTTTGCGTTTTAACACTTTCTCAACGAGAAAAGTATCTGGAAATTTAGTTTTCATAATCTCTTCTCCATAAAACGCCCCTGTTATACGTTTACCCTTCAGATCCTCGAGAAAATAAGTACGTGGATACGTATTTTTTATTCTACATACACGAAAAAGTTCACCAGTCCAATTCCCTTTGTAAGGTCTGTGAAAAATTCCGCGATTCTTCGAAATTCGCACAATGTCGCCGATATTCGCTTTCTTCTTTCGAGAATCGAGTATATTCGTCTTGGAGTACACAGTTCGAAGCAGTCGATTGTCCTTTACGTCCTTCGGCTTTAATTTCGTTGTGGAATGCACTGTATAATTGTATTCCCGCACAAGTTTAGGAAGTAAATTCAGCCACTTGTAATTCCCGTTCGCTGTAAAATTCCTATACAGCTTATTCTTCATCGTACGAATCACTCGTTCCGCCATTGACGCTTTGACACCGCTAAACGTAGAGTAGTGATTGATGTCAAACTTTTTCATCAATGTCTTGAATGAAGCATTGAAGAATTCTTTCCCGTCGTCCGTCTGAAGTAACGAAGGTCTTCGTTTCTGTTTCAAAATATCCGCCATGGCACTCGTAACTTCCACAGCAGTTTTCCGTTTTAAGGGTCTAGCCCACAGGTACTTTGAATAAGTGTCTATAACTATGAGAACGTACCTGTAGCCCTTGTTCACACGTGAATATTCGCACATTTCGAGCAGATCAGACTGCCAATTATTGTCCAATCCTTTAATCTTGATTTTTCGTCGCGGATAATTACGTCTCGCAGGCGCGTGTAGTTCGCGCGCAATACCAGATCGACTCATCGTATGTATCCAGCTTCCCGTAATTCTTCTATAATGGAAACGATTTCGTTGTTGTGTGCGTTATTTCCCACACTCTGAGATGCCTGGAGCAGTCTAAGGCGAGCAACCAATTCATTAGGGTCGTCCCAAAACTGGAAAGCAATTTTGCTATTCGTGTCGAGTTTATACAGTCCGGACCCTTCCACATCTAAAAAAAGGCTAGCTATCAAAGGATATTTCACATGTTCATAATCTTTGAATCGACCCGATTTCGGGTCATTTTTTGCATAAACAGCGTTGGAAGCTTCTAGCAATCTTCTATATTTTCGCAAATCCATCTCAGAATACCGTCGCGGTTTTTTACGAAACAAAAGTTCACATAATCCGCGAGTAAGTTTTATGACCTCTTTTCCACATTCAATATTATCGTCGGACACGAAATGAACTTCCTTCGAACCAAGGACCCACTTAGTACCTCGTTTATGCACTCCATACGCCGCGTCGTTGTTTCGTGGCACAGATGAGGATAGGTATTCGCTGGCGAGAGGACCGACTTCGAAACTTTTTTTGTTTCGAGGTTTCTTCCTAAGAATTCGACCGGAATGAACGTCGTCTTCGCTAGTAGAAACGATGGAAGTATCTGTTAATTGTGGACTCCGCTTTCGTTTGCCCGTGGACGTAGTTTGCGGCTCTTCTTTTATTTCAATTTTAGTTGGTTTCTCGTTTTCGTCGTCCCCTCGCCTGGATATGAAACTATCCAGTCGGGCACTCAAGGGTTTCAATTTTTCCTCTCTTCGAACCTCGTCGCTTAATCTGTGCTGCTTGGCCAGCAGGTATTTCGCGCGAATGGCTTCGATGACATCATGCAGTTGCTTAACCAAATCGGTTTTAACATCCATAGTGTTTATTTCGAAACACCTTTAGACACCAGGCGCGAATTAAGTTTGGACAGAAGCGACTTTAGCTCATCACGCCTTTGTGCATTTGAAACTTCGATCATGTCTCGAATTCGTGAATCAGAGGCTTCTACGCGATGGTCTATGGCTACAAGGTACACTATTATTTCGTCTTTTGCACGTTTTATTTCTTGGCCAAGTAGCGAAATGTATTTACGTATTTCAGCATCATGGTTCACGGCGCATATCTGTGTACTTGGAGCTCGACTGGTACGACCGAACTTAGAAATGCTATGATTCATGTTTGACGATAAACTGGTCGAAACCTTGTCTGTACCTGCCCTTATATAGGGGACAGTCTTTGACTATAACTAGGAATCCGTGCTCGTCTTTCCAACACAAGGAACACATGTCTTTGAATGCCTGAAACGTCATGTCAGTGTTTACGTGGTCGTCGTAGGCGTGACGCAAATTAAGTTCGTCCATGCGAAACAAAACTAGAACATTAGCATTATCACGCAGCAAATGTTTGGGTATTCTACTGTACGTCTGACACAGGTATATACAGTCTACCCTGGCGTGTCTGCCCATGGAAAAGTACTCTTGTATTATGCCCTACTTCTCACAAGCAACATCGTCGAAAACAAACACGGAATTAGGCTTTGTTTCGCTTGGAGGTACAACATTGGTATTATCGCTAAACGGAAAATACTCCAGACCATCCACCGAGCGTAGAACAGTGGCCAAGCGCTGGTACTTTGGCTGTTGCAACGACTTGGAATACAAGTAAACGTTCTCGAACCGAAGACCGTTTGGTTCCTCCAGTAAACTCAGTAGAACGCACGTCTTGCCACAGTTTGACGGTCCTGCTATGATGCAACGTACGGTGGACGGTAATAATACACCATGTCGCGATTCGCGACCGCTAGTTTCGTCTTGCGTAATGCGCACGGGCAAACACACTTCGTGCTTGACTACCTCCATTGCTACTGACGAACATCCTATAAGAACAATCGTATTTATTGATTGTAGGTCAGTTGTATGTAATGCCTCGAAGAGGTAAGAACAATAAACACATCGGTGCAGGACTCGTGAACTCGCTGATAAACATTCTTCCATTCGAGCTACACATTCCCGGCTACAGATTTTGCGGCCCCGGCACTAAACTAGCGAAAAGGTTAGCTCGAGGTGACGTGGGCATTAATTCTCTCGACGAAAAGTGCAAGCAGCACGATATTGCGTATTCCCTCAGCAAGGATCTGGAATCCAGGCACCGGGCCGACGAGATATTGGCACAGGAAGCTGAAGATATTAGTAAATCGTCGCACGCGGGTCTAGGAGAAAAAATCGCGGCCTGGGGCGTATCTAAAATCATGAAGGCAAAGTCCAAATTAGGAATGGGTGCTCGTCGCCGGAACAGGTCTCGCAAGACCAAGAAACGCAAGATACAAAGATCCAATAAGAAAAAGGGCGGATTTTTACCGTTGCTGGTGCCCGCTATAGGTGCATTAGGCGGGATCGCAGCAGCCGCTTCCAACATTGCTAGGGCCGTGAATACGTCCAAGAACCAGCGAAATCAGTTGGAGGAAGCACGTAGACATAATGCAAGCATGGAAGCCATTGCCATGGGTAAAAAAAACGGCGCAGGACTGTACCTACGTCCTCACAAATCAGGCCGAGGCATGAAAAAGAAACGAAAATCCTAAGTTCTTTGCCGAAACGTCCGCTCACCAACGTAGATTTAATAAAGTACGCACGCAAATTGAAAATACCAAATTTCCGCGGCGTGTTTATGCGAGACACTTTGCCCAGCAATAAGCCAAAAACGCACGAACGCGCCATAATTAATTTAGACACGTCGGCAGGTCGCGGCACGCACTGGGTGGCGTACATAAAGTCTGGAAAAAAAGCTACTTACTACGACAGTTTCGGTAATTTACGCCCTCCGCCTGAACTTAGGCGGTACCTGGGCCGGACCACTACATTGTTCTACAATTACGAAACGGAACAGAAGCCTAATCAAACAAATTGCGGTCACTTGTGCTTGAGATTCCTAAGTATAAAATAAATGAACAGTAGCGAAAATAAATCAGTCATGTCCGTAACACTGATATTGTCAGGCCGTAGCTCACAGCTACGAGCCACATTCTACCCGCCACTGGACTTGAACGGAGAATGGAGCATCGGGCTCGCAGATTTTCAAACGTATAATGCCATACCAAACATTGACGACGAAAACTGTAAAATGTGCTTCTTGAAAAGCGATGGATCATCAACACGGGAAATTTCCATACCTACCGGGTCGTACGAGTTGATTGATATTACGAATTACATCAAACAAGCTTTGACTCCAAACACAATTTTCGAATTGCGAGATAATCCAAACACGCTACAATGCGAACTTTACTGCAGTGAAAATGTCGACTTTACGAAACCCGGCACCATAGGTTCTATGCTCGGATTCGAACCGAAAATATACGCGGCCAAGACCTTGCACGTCTCCTCGTTACCCGTACAAATAATGCCTGTGAATGTAATACGTGTAAACTGCAATTTGGCAAGTGGAACGTACCTCAACGGACGACTAAACAACATGCTCCACGAGTTTTCGCCAACGGTCCCGCCAGGATATAAACTGGTCGAAGTACCGCAAAGTATCATTTACGCCCCTGTGCTCGCCAAAACAGTACACGAAGTGGTAGTGGACATTGTCGATCAAAACGATAAACTAGTAAATTTTAGAAACGAAGAAATCACACTACGTTTACACTTGAAGCGATGGGACTGATTTTCAAGGCCTATAAATCAAAGAAGCGACACGAACTCAGGACCAGTCTGTTGCGAGGCCGCGCTGCGCTATCACCTCTTAACGTGAAGTATCTCCGCAGTTTAGGCTACAAAGTTCACAAGCATGGAAGATTATTTAAACGTGTCAGAAAAAGCTCAGTTTAGCGACGATGTAAATAAATTTGAATACCACTGCTACGCACCCTACCTCCAAGGGCCGTATATGCCCGGTAGGGAAATACGCATCCCGGTACAGAAACAAGACGTTTATACTCTACCATGCCAGTCGTTTATACGTATAAGAGGCACGCTGACAAAGGCGGACGGAACACATCCCACAACTGCGTATTTCGGACGAAACGGAATATTGCATTTATTCGAACGAGTTATTTTCGAATTGAATAATATTGCGATCGACGAATCGTGGGACTTGGGCATTACTGCCACGATGAAAAATTACCTGTCTCTAACACCGAACGACCTGAGCGCGACCAAAATCGCAGGTTTTGGAATGGAACCTGATTTCAAAATTCCCATTTACGAATCTGGTAAATTCGAAGTTAGCATACCGCTTTCGATGCTTCTCGGCTTCGCGGAGGATTACAAGAAAATATTGATTCAAGCCCGCCAAGAACTTGTGTTAATTCTAGCGACAACGCACCTGAATGCCGTCGTGGGAGCACCCGGAAACGACCCCCAGCCGGTCGCAGTCACCGTCACGAGCACCGAGTGGTTTGTTCCGCACATAACCGTCAGCACGAAAGAAAGGCTCAGACTATTAAGTTACGTCAAAAAAGACAAGACGGTCGAAATTGCTTTCAGGAGCTGGAATCTCGTAACGTGCCCCTTACTGACCCAGAACAGACGCAATCACTGGGTCGTCAAGACGTCGAGCAGTACAGAAAAACCGAGATATATAATATTAGCTTTGCAGACAGACAGACAAATGAACTTGAAAGCCGACAGGTCGGTGTTTGACCACTGTTTTATGGAAAATGTAAAATTATTTTTAAACAGCGAAAGCTATCCGTACGTGGACATGAACATTGATTTCGAAAATGGCGGTATTTTCCTTGCCATATCACATGTACACGCAGTTCCAATCTTCGTACCACGGACGGGAATCGCACCCAATTCTGAGTCCAGACATCTACAAAACAATGGCTCCGCTAATCGTATTTGATGTGAGCAAACAAGACGAATCGATTCATAGTTCAATGATTGATTGTCGATTGGAAATTTCCACGAAAAATGACGTACCGCCACTCACAACGGCGTTCTGTCTGATCCTACACGACAGAGTAATTAATTACGATGCGTTTTCAGGTCTCGTGAAAATATTGAGCTAGATATAAATACGACTGCATGCATCATTACAACATCAGTTGGCGACAAGATGTACTGCAACCTGCAAGGTTTCCAGAGCCAAAATGGCTTTGTTCTCAAAGAAATTGCCGTCACCTCCGGAGACAAGACTCGAACCCGCACCTTCCGACCCCCGTATCCGTGGAAACTACTAGACGAAAAAAGTAAACGCTCGAATGAATGGCTATGTAAATATTATCACGGACTAGAGTGGGACGAAGGAAAAATCCCATACCACCAAGTGAAAAACACACTTCAAGATTTACTAGTCCAAAACGAAATAATATACGTTGCCGGACCTGAACAGAAGAAATGGCTACGAGATCTATGTGACGACGAAACAGTTGAAATTGTAGATTTGCAGGATGAATACGGCTGCCCTTCCCTACGCAAACTCTGTTCAATGTACGAAGCTAAGCATCCAAACGACAAGTTCGAACATGTCTGTGCCTGTTCAAACTCGCAGCTAATGCAGAAATGGCACTCGCAACAGTGCGAATAATTTTTTTTTATTTTCAATATTGGCAAACCCGATTTTTTTTTTTAAATAGTGGCACATCTGATTATTATTTTTTTGCTATAAATAGCTCGAAAATCGAGCTCTATCAATCAGTTTATGTTCGGACACGATGATGACGCCATTCCAGCCGGAAACCGAGTACCTGAGCGTTAAACCAGACTTCAACTGTGTCGAATATAGTTTCCTGGATGAAGAAGAAAATTTGCGTACTTATACGGAAATCTGTTACGGTGGAGTATTGCATTTCCTAATGGCTCATTCGCCACGCAGTTACGAACCATCCCAGCAACAAATAAACTGTACCGGTCCGGATACGTGCGTCGTGTTTAACCTCAGACCGACAACCGTACTTCCATGCAGCACAGAAGAAATTCTCCACAAGACTCTACACGCATCCGACTGCATGCCAGAAGACTGTAGCGGTATCGACCCCGGCACCCTGGACTGCAGTGAACAGTCCAAACCCATGTCTACGAGACGCAGCGACCCGTCCAAACTCGCGGCTTCGAAGCGCAGCGACCTGTCCTGTCCTGTTTCAGTAAATACATTTTTTTTTCTAATTCTTCAACACTTATTATTTTTTTTAACCAAATTTTACTAACTTGTAGGTATTTTAATGAGACCTTCGAGCTACGTATAGATTTATATGAAAGGACAAAGTAAATAAAAACACGATATTAAAATTATGTACTCTATTTTTTATTTATTTATTTCAAAACATCTAACAAGGCGGAGAGTACAGAACACAGGGCGCTACGAATGGTTTTTACAGAATCAGATTCGTAAAAGTCCGTAGCATTATCACTGTAGATCTGCGGCGTAACGAAGCTCAATCCTCGTTTCTTGATGCTGCGACGACGTGTCCTAGTCTTGGGTTTGGAAGCCTTGAGTTCAGGTCAGGACAGGTCGCTGCGCTTCGAAGCCGCGAGTTTGGACGGGTCGCTGCGTCTCGTAGACATGGGTTTGGACTGTTCACTGCAGTCCAGGGTGCCGGGGTCGATACCGCTACAGTCTTCTGGCATGCAGTCGGATGCGTGTAGAGTCTTGTGGAGAATTTCTTCTGTGCTGCATGGAAGTACGGTTGTCGGTCTGAGGTTAAACACGACGCACGTATCCGGACCGGTACAGTTTATTTGTTGCTGGGATGGTTCGTAACTGCGTGGCGAATGAGCCATTAGGAAATGCAATACTCCACCGTAACAGATTTCCGTATAAGTACGCAAATTTTCTTCTTCATCCAGGAAACTATATTCGACACAGTTGAAGTCTGGTTTAACGCTCAGGTACTCGGTTTCCGGCTGGAATGGCGTCATCATCGTGTCCGAACATAAACTGATTGATAGAGTTCGATTTTCGAGCTATTTATAGCAAAAAAATAATAATCAGATGTGCCACTATTTAAAAAAAAAAAATCGGGTTTGCCAATATTGAAAATAAAAAAAAATTATTCGCACTGTTGCGAGTGCCATTTCTGCATTAGCTGCGAGTTTGAACAGGCACAGACATGTTCGAACTTGTCGTTTGGATGCTTAGCTTCGTACATTGAACAGAGTTTGCGTAGGGAAGGGCAGCCGTATTCATCCTGCAAATCTACAATTTCAACTGTTTCGTCGTCACATAGATCTCGTAGCCATTTCTTCTGTTCAGGTGCGGCAACGTATATTATTTCGTTTTGGACTAGTAAATCTTGAAGTGTGTTTTTCACTTGGTGGTATGGGATTTTTCCTTCGTCCCACTCTAGTCCGTGATAATATTTACATAGCCATTCATTCGAGCGTTTACTTTTTTCGTCTAGTAGTTTCCACGGATACGGGGGTCGGAAGGTGCGGGTTCGAGTCTTGTCTCCGGAGGTGACGGCAATTTCTTTGAGAACAAAGCCATTTTGGCTCTGGAAACCTTGCAGGTTGCAGTACATCTTGTCGCCAACTGATGTTGTAATGATGCATGCAGTCGTATTTATATCTAGCTCAATATTTTCACGAGACCTGAAAACGCATCGTAATTAATTACTCTGTCGTGTAGGATCAGACAGAACGCCGTTGTGAGTGGCGGTACGTCATTTTTCGTGGAAATTTCCAATCGACAATCAATCATTGAACTATGAATCGATTCGTCTTGTTTGCTCACATCAAATACGATTAGCGGAGCCATTGTTTTGTAGATGTCTGGACTCAGAATTGGGTGCGATTCCCGTCCGTGGTACGAAGATTGGAACTGCGTGTACATGTGATATGGCAAGGAAATACCGCCATTTTCGAAATCAATGTTCATGTCCACGTACGGATAGCTTTCGCTGTTTAAAAATAATTTTACATTTTCCATAAAACAGTGGTCAAACACCGACCTGTCGGCTTTCAAGTTCATTTGTCTGTCTGTCTGCAAAGCTAATATTATATATCTCGGTTTTTCTGTACTGCTCGACGTCTTGACGACCCAGTGATTGCGTCTGTTCTGGGTCAGTAAGGGGCACGTTACGAGATTCCAGCTCCTGAAAGCAATTTCGACCGTCTTGTCTTTTTTGACGTAACTTAAAAGTCTGACTCTTTCCTTCGTGCTGACGGTTATGTGCGGAACAAACCACTCGGTGCTCGTGACGGAGACTGCGACCGGCTGGGGGTCGTTTCCGGGTGCTCCCACGACGGCATTCAGGTGCGTTGTCGCTAGAATTAACACAAGTTCTTGGCGGGCTTGAATCAATATTTTCTTGTAATCCTCCGCGAAGCCGAGAAGCATCGAAAGCGGTATGCTAACTTCGAATTTACCAGATTCGTAAATGGGAATTTTGAAATCAGGTTCCATTCCAAAACCTGCGATTTTGGTCGCGCTCAGGTCGTTCGGTGTTAGAGACAGGTAATTTTTCATCGTGGCAGTAATGCCCAAGTCCCACGATTCGTCGATCGCAATATTATTCAATTCGAAAATAACTCGTTCGAATAAATGCAATATTCCGTTTCGTCCGAAATACGCAGTTGTGGGATGTGTTCCGTCCGCCTTTGTCAGCGTGCCTCTTATACGTATAAACGACTGGCATGGTAGAGTATAAACGTCTTGTTTCTGTACCGGGATGCGTATTTCCCTACCGGGCATATACGGCCCTTGGAGGTAGGGTGCGTAGCAGTGGTATTCAAATTTATTTATATCGTCGCTAAACTGAGCTTTTTCTGACACGTTTAAATAATCTTCCATGCTTGTGAACTTTGTAGCCTAAACTGCGGAGATACTTCACGTTAAGAGGTGATAGCGCAGCGCGGCCTCGCAACAGACTGGTCCTGAGTTCGTGTCGCTTCTTTGATTTATAGGCCTTGAAAATCAGTCCCATCGCTTCAAGTGTAAACGTAGTGTGATTTCTTCGTTTCTAAAATTTACTAGTTTATCGTTTTGATCGACAATGTCCACTACCACTTCGTGTACTGTTTTGGCGAGCACAGGGGCGTAAATGATACTTTGCGGTACTTCGACCAGTTTATATCCTGGCGGGACCGTTGGCGAAAACTCGTGGAGCATGTTGTTTAGTCGTCCGTTGAGGTACGTTCCACTTGCCAAATTGCAGTTTACACGTATTACATTCACAGGCATTATTTGTACGGGTAACGAGGAGACGTGCAAGGTCTTGGCCGCGTATATTTTCGGTTCGAATCCGAGCATAGAACCTATGGTGCCGGGTTTCGTAAAGTCGACATTTTCACTGCAGTAAAGTTCGCATTGTAGCGTGTTTGGATTATCTCGCAATTCGAAAATTGTGTTTGGAGTCAAAGCTTGTTTGATGTAATTCGTAATATCAATCAACTCGTACGACCCGGTAGGTATGGAAATTTCCCGTGTTGATGATCCATCGCTTTTCAAGAAGCACATTTTACAGTTTTCGTCGTCAATGTTTGGTATGGCATTATACGTTTGAAAATCTGCGAGCCCGATGCTCCATTCTCCGTTCAAGTCCAGTGGCGGGTAGAATGTGGCTCGTAGCTGTGAGCTACGGCCTGACAATATCAGTGTTACGGACATGACTGATTTATTTTCGCTACTGTTCATTTATTTTATACTTAGGAATCTCAAGCACAAGTGACCGCAATTTGTTTGATTAGGCTTCTGTTCCGTTTCGTAATTGTAGAACAATGTAGTGGTCCGGCCCAGGTACCGCCTAAGTTCAGGCGGAGGGCGTAAATTACCGAAACTGTCGTAGTAAGTAGCTTTTTTTCCAGACTTTATGTACGCCACCCAGTGCGTGCCGCGACCTGCCGACGTGTCTAAATTAATTATGGCGCGTTCGTGCGTTTTTGGCTTATTGCTGGGCAAAGTGTCTCGCATAAACACGCCGCGGAAATTTGGTATTTTCAATTTGCGTGCGTACTTTATTAAATCTACGTTGGTGAGCGGACGTTTCGGCAAAGAACTTAGGATTTTCGTTTCTTTTTCATGCCTCGGCCTGATTTGTGAGGACGTAGGTACAGTCCTGCGCCGTTTTTTTTACCCATGGCAATGGCTTCCATGCTTGCATTATGTCTACGTGCTTCCTCCAACTGATTTCGCTGGTTCTTGGACGTATTCACGGCCCTAGCAATGTTGGAAGCGGCTGCTGCGATCCCGCCTAATGCACCTATAGCGGGCACCAGCAACGGTAAAAATCCGCCCTTTTTCTTATTGGATCTTTGTATCTTGCGTTTCTTGGTCTTGCGAGACCTGTTCCGGCGACGAGCACCCATTCCTAATTTGGACTTTGCCTTCATGATTTTAGATACGCCCCAGGCCGCGATTTTTTCTCCTAGACCCGCGTGCGACGATTTACTAATATCTTCAGCTTCCTGTGCCAATATCTCGTCGGCCCGGTGCCTGGATTCCAGATCCTTGCTGAGGGAATACGCAATATCGTGCTGCTTGCACTTTTCGTCGAGAGAATTAATGCCCACGTCACCTCGAGCTAACCTTTTCGCTAGTTTAGTGCCGGGGCCGCAAAATCTGTAGCCGGGAATGTGTAGCTCGAATGGAAGAATGTTTATCAGCGAGTTCACGAGTCCTGCACCGATGTGTTTATTGTTCTTACCTCTTCGAGGCATTACATACAACTGACCTACAATCAATAAATACGATTGTTCTTATAGGATGTTCGTCAGTAGCAATGGAGGTAGTCAAGCACGAAGTGTGTTTGCCCGTGCGCATTACGCAAGACGAAACTAGCGGTCGCGAATCGCGACATGGTGTATTATTACCGTCCACCGTACGTTGCATCATAGCAGGACCGTCAAACTGTGGCAAGACGTGCGTTCTACTGAGTTTACTGGAGGAACCAAACGGTCTTCGGTTCGAGAACGTTTACTTGTATTCCAAGTCGTTGCAACAGCCAAAGTACCAGCGCTTGGCCACTGTTCTACGCTCGGTGGATGGTCTGGAGTATTTTCCGTTTAGCGATAATACCAATGTTGTACCTCCAAGCGAAACAAAGCCTAATTCCGTGTTTGTTTTCGACGATGTTGCTTGTGAGAAGTAGGGCATAATACAAGAGTACTTTTCCATGGGCAGACACGCCAGGGTAGACTGTATATACCTGTGTCAGACGTACAGTAGAATACCCAAACATTTGCTGCGTGATAATGCTAATGTTCTAGTTTTGTTTCGCATGGACGAACTTAATTTGCGTCACGCCTACGACGACCACGTAAACACTGACATGACGTTTCAGGCATTCAAAGACATGTGTTCCTTGTGTTGGAAAGACGAGCACGGATTCCTAGTTATAGTCAAAGACTGTCCCCTATATAAGGGCAGGTACAGACAAGGTTTCGACCAGTTTATCGTCAAACATGAATCATAGCATTTCTAAGTTCGGTCGTACCAGTCGAGCTCCAAGTACACAGATATGCGCCGTGAACCATGATGCTGAAATACGTAAATACATTTCGCTACTTGGCCAAGAAATAAAACGTGCAAAAGACGAAATAATAGTGTACCTTGTAGCCATAGACCATCGCGTAGAAGCCTCTGATTCACGAATTCGAGACATGATCGAAGTTTCAAATGCACAAAGGCGTGATGAGCTAAAGTCGCTTCTGTCCAAACTTAATTCGCGCCTGGTGTCTAAAGGTGTTTCGAAATAAACACTATGGATGTTAAAACCGATTTGGTTAAGCAACTGCATGATGTCATCGAAGCCATTCGCGCGAAATACCTGCTGGCCAAGCAGCACAGATTAAGCGACGAGGTTCGAAGAGAGGAAAAATTGAAACCCTTGAGTGCCCGACTGGATAGTTTCATATCCAGGCGAGGGGACGACGAAAACGAGAAACCAACTAAAATTGAAATAAAAGAAGAGCCGCAAACTACGTCCACGGGCAAACGAAAGCGGAGTCCACAATTAACAGATACTTCCATCGTTTCTACTAGCGAAGACGACGTTCATTCCGGTCGAATTCTTAGGAAGAAACCTCGAAACAAAAAAAGTTTCGAAGTCGGTCCTCTCGCCAGCGAATACCTATCCTCATCTGTGCCACGAAACAACGACGCGGCGTATGGAGTGCATAAACGAGGTACTAAGTGGGTCCTTGGTTCGAAGGAAGTTCATTTCGTGTCCGACGATAATATTGAATGTGGAAAAGAGGTCATAAAACTTACTCGCGGATTATGTGAACTTTTGTTTCGTAAAAAACCGCGACGGTATTCTGAGATGGATTTGCGAAAATATAGAAGATTGCTAGAAGCTTCCAACGCTGTTTATGCAAAAAATGACCCGAAATCGGGTCGATTCAAAGATTATGAACATGTGAAATATCCTTTGATAGCTAGCCTTTTTTTAGATGTGGAAGGGTCCGGACTGTATAAACTCGACACGAATAGCAAAATTGCTTTCCAGTTTTGGGACGACCCTAATGAATTGGTTGCTCGCCTTAGACTGCTCCAGGCATCTCAGAGTGTGGGAAATAACGCACACAACAACGAAATCGTTTCCATTATAGAAGAATTACGGGAAGCTGGATACATACGATGAGTCGATCTGGTATTGCGCGCGAACTACACGCGCCTGCGAGACGTAATTATCCGCGACGAAAAATCAAGATTAAAGGATTGGACAATAATTGGCAGTCTGATCTGCTCGAAATGTGCGAATATTCACGTGTGAACAAGGGCTACAGGTACGTTCTCATAGTTATAGACACTTATTCAAAGTACCTGTGGGCTAGACCCTTAAAACGGAAAACTGCTGTGGAAGTTACGAGTGCCATGGCGGATATTTTGAAACAGAAACGAAGACCTTCGTTACTTCAGACGGACGACGGGAAAGAATTCTTCAATGCTTCATTCAAGACATTGATGAAAAAGTTTGACATCAATCACTACTCTACGTTTAGCGGTGTCAAAGCGTCAATGGCGGAACGAGTGATTCGTACGATGAAGAATAAGCTGTATAGGAATTTTACAGCGAACGGGAATTACAAGTGGCTGAATTTACTTCCTAAACTTGTGCGGGAATACAATTATACAGTGCATTCCACAACGAAATTAAAGCCGAAGGACGTAAAGGACAATCGACTGCTTCGAACTGTGTACTCCAAGACGAATATACTCGATTCTCGAAAGAAGAAAGCGAATATCGGCGACATTGTGCGAATTTCGAAGAATCGCGGAATTTTTCACAGACCTTACAAAGGGAATTGGACTGGTGAACTTTTTCGTGTATGTAGAATAAAAAATACGTATCCACGTACTTATTTTCTCGAGGATCTGAAGGGTAAACGTATAACAGGGGCGTTTTATGGAGAAGAGATTATGAAAACTAAATTTCCAGATACTTTTCTCGTTGAGAAAGTGTTAAAACGCAAAAGAGGTAGGGCCTTGATACGCTGGTTGCATCATGGACCAGAGTTTGACTCGTGGATTGATGAAAAAGATATATTGAAACATTAAAAAAATTTGTTTTGTGTAAATAAAATTTATGTGTAATAGTTTGATAATATTTTTTTTGTAACTACAATTTGTGTGTAAATTAAATTTACGTGGAAATGTAATTTGAGTTTTTTTTTTAATGTAAATTGCGTGCATGCTCGGAGCGTTGTCCTCTGCGCGGCGCTCTCTGCCGCGTCCGACGGAGGAATGAAGGTAGATTTCCCCCTCCATGCGGCCCTGGCGGAGGCGGGGCTTGGCGTCCTGATGTTGCATATTGCTGGCGGCGGATGTGAGCGCTTGCAAATTTTTTTTTGTTCCCACCTCCCCTGCCACACTACCACCTCGTGCTGGTACCTCGTCAAGGTCGAGCGATCTCTCGCCGCCTCTGTGCTGGCTTTTTGGAAAATTATTCAGTGTCTAATCTGAAAGATTTTTTCATTAAACTTGAAATATATATTTTTTAATATTGAAATTTTTTTTTTTAGAACATACTTGAAACTTTTTTTTTCGTAATACACCTGAATAATTAAAAATGAAATTTGTTTCCAGTCATAATTACTAGTATGGAAAATACTACACACGGTACTCTTTTTTTTTAATTGTGGGATGGGGAAGAATATTTACTAATAACAACATACACGTAAATATATATATTTTTTTATTTGTCACAACTCACCGACCAATACCACGGCCCGTACAGAGGAGAGAGACAGCTTTATGATATATTTTTTTTTTACATATATGGATCAGGTTAAATTTTTTTTATATACATGACTTTTTTTATGCGAGTTTTTTTTTAACATGACATTGATAAGCACACACATCACTAAGATTATTATTACACATTTGTTAAACACTCTAGCTGGTTCTCGCATACTGTTTCTGTACATGCTTTGCCGCGGAAAAGTTGGCTTCAAACAACAGCCGAGTCCTGGCCACGGAACACAGATGGCTACAACAGGAGTAACAAAACTTTAACACTGTAAATATTTCACGCTATACTTGTCGTCACGCAGATCACTGTTCTTCTGTGGACTCTGGTATGGAGCGATGACTATCCGTACACTTCGACACGGGATGATGATGAGGTATCGATGACGACGGTGTAGACATTGCAGAACTTGACATTCGGCGTGATGCAATTGACGATAGTGGCGTTAATGGTCTCGACGGTGTGGGAGATGACAAAGATGGAGATCCGTCACGAGATGTATCAGGCTCTCGGGCAGCACCAGCAATGGTTGTGTGGGACAATGACGCCTCACGTGATGGTCCATGGTTCACGAACTGACGAGAGGCCGCCTCTCCAAACACTTGACGGGCAGACTCTACTGGTGAGTGGTCACGATCAGGGGATCGAACCCATGGCTCGTCTCGCGACCAGCGACGTCCCTGTCGTCTGCAGCACTCGATGGTCGACCGTAGTCGGTTCCGGCGGTCCACCTTCCGCAGTAGCAGAGATGATTTAATTTTTTGTATGCTAGTACAGCGCTCTTCTTTCCTCGCATAATGAAATTATTGTTGCGGATATACAGTTGCAAACAAGTACATCTATCGGGTCCGGGAACAATGCATTTACCTCGGCGTTGATTGCTGCCACGCTATGTCGAACACTGTCCATTTCGAAGCCGTCGTATCCTAACACGATCTCGTTGATTGCATCTTGAGGATTAATTTGTAAAACTGGCGTCTCCCCGAACCGATCCGTGGCTTCCAGGATTTCCGGAGACTTGCACATGATTTTTTTTTCGACTCGTAAGGTACAAACTCGTGTCACTCTCCTCCCAGGGTCGGTACTGGTCGGTGAGCTGCGTCAAACTGAAGGGTACCCTGGGCACTGAAGGTGGTATTTATAGCGTTTAAAACAATTAGGGGTGGAGGAGGGTAGGGGTGGGAGAGAGAGATGTAGGGATGGGTGGGAGAACAGCAGCAGTAGTTTTTTTACGATAAAATAAATTTTAAAAAAAATTTGGGGGGGGGGGGTGGTTTGGATGGAGGGGGGGGGGGAAAGATATATGTGCTATGAAAAAAAGGGGGGGGGATTAAGTCAGTCTGCCTACAGCCACCGCGGGGGAAGGAGCCTGTCGCCATTTTTAATTTTTTTTGACCTCGTCGGGTTCGAACCGAGGACTCCGAACTCCGTGTCTAAAAAGTACAATTTTTTAAAAAAAATATATTAAAATTTTATTAATTGAATTTTTTGAAAAATTTTAAAATTTTTTTCATTAAAATCGGATAATAAATAAAAAAGTTAAAGATGGCGGACGTAACGGAAATTGCAACGGTGACGTCATAATCCAAAATGGCGGAAATCAAAATGGTGGAAAGTTCGAGAAAACAAAATGACGTCATCCAAGATGGCGGATCCAAAATGGCCGCCGGGGTCAAGGTCAAGGTCAAAGGTCAAGTTCAAGGTCATCCAAGATGGCCGCCGTGACGTCAGAGGTCGGTCGGTCATTGACCCCACCACACACCACAACCTGAATCCTGTTTCCGGACCGGCTATCCTATACTACTCTTACTGGAAAACTATGTTGACATAAGAGGGGAGTAAATAAGGTTACGATGCACACGATATATACAAAGTGAGTGGTGAAAAAGGGGAAAGAATTAAGGATCTCACGACGGATGTGAGTTTAATGGTGAGTGTAAATATGCCTCGGTCTTCTCTGTTCATGTCCAGTGTACTTGACTTTAATAAAATTCATATTTCCCAAAACCATGGTGATTAGTAAAGATAAAAAGGGCACATTAGTTGAAGTGCATAGATACGTTTAACAGTTAGGATCTGTACACTAGACCATCCGATATCTGCTGCCACGCTTTTATCCACCTCATAAATTAAACACACACCACGCAGTGCTGTTTGGATCTCCTCGGAGGACACGGTCATGTTTTTATTTTCTTACGGGGCCTTTAGTCAGTAGGGGGAGACCGGGGCTGGTTGTAACAGGGGCAGGTTGTAACACGACAGTTAGTTCTACAACCAGTCACCAGAGAGTATTTTCCATTTAGTCACGGGAGCGTCCGTAGTTGCTCTCAGTGTGAATGGCAACATATCGCCGGTCAGACACGCTCGTTAGAAACAAGAAGAGAAAGACTGTTTTACAACAAGTTGAGTAAATATTTCCCGTTTAATATTCATAATTATTGTAATTTGTGTTTACATTGTTTAAAAACTGTCTTTGGAGTACATTCATATTCTAAACACTGGCTTTGCATATATGTTATTGGCATTTAAATTATATATATATATTACTTTGTCAAAATGTATGAATTCTCTAGTAGTGTCATTTGGGGCAGGTTGTAACAACTCAAATAAGTTGTTACAACCAACCCCGTCGACTGTTGCAACCTGCCCCGCCCTTAAGCTTTTGACAATTAAAAAAAAAAAAACCTACTGCACTTGTTGCCCTACACTCTACAAATACTATTTCGAGCAGGATTTATTACCTCTTGCTCGTTATCACCTTGACAGCTACACGTGTCGATTTTGCTTACCACTGAAACTGAAATTTGGAGCGATGACATCAGCCGAACGAGGACAGTTGGTTACCTTAACTGTGGCAGTGAATGCTGCAGGCAATTCTATTCCTCCCATGTTCATCTTTCCTAGAGTCAATTATTACGATCACTTCATCAGAGATGGTCCAACAGGGTGTATAGGTGCTGCAAATAAGTCTGGATGGACAACCGAAGCCGAGTTTTTGATTTTTCTTAGGCATTTTGTCGCTTGCGTTCGTCCTAGCTTAGAGACACCAGTCCTCCTACTTTTAGACAATCATCAGTCATACATATCTCCCGTCTGTCTAGATTTTGCAAAACAAAATGGCATAGTTATGTTATCGTTCCCAACTCATTGCACTTATCGGCTTCAGCCACTGATCAAAGTGTCTTTTCACCACTCAAGAGACAGATAAACACAACAATGAATGCATGGCTAAGGAACAACAAAACCTCAGAGGCAACAGTGAAGCCGATGACAATCTATGATATTCCATCGATCTTAAAAATAGCTTTCCTGCTAGCTACAACTCCGATAAACATCCAACAAGGATATGAGAAATGTGGAATTTTTCCTTACAACAGAGACATATTTAATGATACAGATTTTGCTCCTTCGTTTGTGACGGACAGACCAAATCCAGACGTAGCACCAAGTTGTTCACATGATATGGCAAGGAAATCTCCAGATTATCAAACTCAAGCATGTCCTAATAATTCACTCGAGCCAGAATTGTTTTCCCCGGAAGCAGTCCCGCCACTTCCGAAATCCGCACCGAGGACAACAAGTGGTGGCAGAAAAACAAGGAAAAGTGCCATTTTGACAGACACTCCGGAAAAGAATGCGCTGGAGGAAGAATACGAGAAACGAAGAAATCGGGTCTTCCTGATAGGAAAGAAGAAATTACCACAAATGTGCAGACGTGTTAAAGCTAAGCCATAACTTCCTCCAAAACAACGAAATTCATTACAAAGTGACAGCAGCTCATCAGAGGACGACAGTGAATGTTTTTGTTTAGTGTGTTTAGAACCATTTTCTTCAAGTAAGCCTGGTGAGGAGTGGATTCGTTGTTCGGACTGCCAATTGTGGTCACACTTTTCTTGTGCGAAAAAATCGAAAAAGTATATTTGTCACAACTGTCAATCAGATGGAATATTCGAGTAAGCATTAGGTACCTACTATGCATTCGTAAGACTTTTTCGTTCTTCCAAATATGTGAAAACAAGTATATGTTTAATATTTCCTGTATGGTTTGCAATAAATTGTAAATAATTCCTGGATTTGAATTATTAAACACTTTTAAATACTGTTACAACCAACCCCAGGGTCTGTTACAACCAGCCCCAGAGCGGGGCTGGTTGTAACACTTTTCTCTGAAGCGGTTTTCCCCTTGTGCAGCAAAAAATAGCAGAAGGATTGTTTCCAAAATACCTGAGATGGAAGAAGAAGGGCTCTTTCATAATTTTCCCAGTAAATATTTTTCTTAGGTATTATTCATGAACACAAAAAAAATACAAAAACTATTACAACCTGCCCCGGTCTCCCCTATAAACTATTACTCTTGCCTTATCTCATCCTTCGTATTGCAAGTACGTCCCTAAAGGCACATACAAAACATGCTCAAAATCATTGAAAATAACCTAACTTCCATACAAGACAGTAGATCATTCGTGTGTGCGTCGTTTCGCCTCAAGTAGTTTTGCCTAAAAAAAGGATTCTGTGAAAGGCTTTTTGCGTAAAATTAATTTTTCGTAGAAGTAATTTTGGATAAGTTATTATACCTACAGTCGATTTGACGCATGAGACCTCGTCTAAAATTCCGGAACCTCTATTCAGGATCTACAATTTCGTTTTGTCTAACAGTGGTTTTGTTAAAAGTCATTTCGCCTGAAGCACGTTTTGCCTGAAGTCGTTTCACCAACACATTAGGGCAAAATACGTGTACTCGACTGTTCACAAATTCCGAAACCCGTCGAGCGGTCGAGAACAACGGTTGATGAGGGGGGAAGATAGGCGCGCTGCTCCGCGTGGTGGAGGGGGAGGGGGAGGGGATCTCAGATCGCGCGCATCAGACGCGGGCGAGATAAGGCGGCCGCGCACGTCCTCTGCCGGGCTGGGGCTGAGGCTGAGGTCCGGACCCGGGCGGAACTCGCCGAGTCGGCCGTCGGATCGATGTTCCGAGCACGACTGCGCGCCAGCTGGCCGGAACTCTTCGCGGACGGCGACTTTCCAGGAATGCGGATTGGTCGAGGGACCCCCTCCCCCCAAAGGAATCACGCCGATGATGTCACTGGACCGGCCTTCGGCTCCAGAGAGACACTCGCCATTACGGAGGATTTTTTTTTTGTTGCTAATTACTACAGACCTACAAAATTCAGGTCATTATTTGGTGATATCGTATAATGTAAATGCTCTGAATATTACCGATGTTGTTGGATCACAGCATAATTGACACGCCTTGAAGGTCTAGAAGTCAAAGGGAACCGCATAACAACCACGTACAGAATCGTGTACGACAATGAAAGAACGTGTAACGTGGCACCCAGCCGATAAACACCTGCGATTGACCTGATTTTGCATGCGTTTCTGGGTTTTAACGTGGTACCAGAAAATAATGCGAAACTTTACTACCTATCTATCTACTGATTACAGATTTTTATTAGAATTTTTTTTTTTTCGGTAGTGGTACAGAAACGTAGTTCATCCAACATTATAAAAACAATGTACATACACACACCACACATAAACACACACCACACACACATACACACACCAACACACATATATATACATATATATAGTCCTCTAATGAATGGTTGCCTGACTTTTAGGAATATTAGAAATTGGTTTTATTTATGAAAATATTTTGCACCATAACATAGGTAGGTACATTCTATGAAGGGAATATCCACAGGAATTGCTCTAGAACGAAAATAAGACATGGAAATGCATACCATGGTGTAGCTGACGGGTGCACACACTAATTCATAACCATAGAACTGACAATTCTACTAAGGGAGGTATTACTAACTTGTAGTTTATAGGGCCTTAAAAATTTCGCGGGCTGCATCACCTGTAGACAAGCCTTAGAAAACTCTCGGTCGATTTCGTGTGTTCATTAGCTGATAACCAGAGCTAGGTCAACCAGTAAGCTCATACCTTTGAGAGGCGGGTCATACAGCCTGTGACCCAATGCAGAAGCTGCACAAACATGTAGACAGAAGAAACCACTCCGAAATCAGTGCAATTCGCTGATGGATTTTTCATTTTCTCGTCATTGCTGTTATTCAAGGTCAATTTCTTAACATTTGAACACGATGCCTTCGTTGCATTCGTAACGTCATGTAACAAATATTTTCAACTAAATTCACTTAGTGGAAAATGAAGGGCGTAAAAAGTCTTGCAAGTGATGACAATACGAAAACTTACACTAATTGTTACAACAATTATATTACACTTGTGAATACCGGTCAAAATATTTGTGTTAGAACAACAGAACAGTAGGTATCGTGCTGAAATTTCAGTTTTAGCGCCGAAATAATACTACCGATGAGAAAACTAAAGAAAAATCGAAATGGTATGCGAGACAGAGCGATAAGAAACTGATAAGTGTGTAGTTCTGTAGAAAGCAGTTGTGTAAAATGGACATCTCGCCGAACTTGAAGCAAGCTGCCACTGTACAGAGCGAGCCGACACGAGAACGCGGGAACCATTGCGTCAGACGCAATACAAGAGGGTCCGAGGGTCGCCGGCTCGTGACGCGACGGCGACCTGGACTCTGGCTCAGGGGAGCGACGGCGACAAGTGAAGTGGGCGGCGCACCGGCCTTCGGGCGCGCGTGTGGGACTGTGGTTGGGGGGGGGGGGGGGGATCGACGAGTCACGTCGCTCGTCTCCGCCCGCGTGCACACCTCTGGCCGGCGCGGCGGCAGCGACCAGGAGTCCTCCCCTGGCGACGAACACGCCGAACAGACGTCATTAACGCCAAGAAGCTCCCCCGGTAGCAACACGAGCTGGAAAGTTTGGATCATACCAGGAGCGTAGCCAGGGGTGGGGGGGGGGGTTAGGGGTTCAAACCCCCCCCCCCCCTTAGCACCAAATCTTTAATTAATTTCTTATTCATCACTCAAACAAACTTCATATTAAAATTAATAAAATTTTTACCATTACAATATTTAAATTTAAGTACCGAAAACTGCTATAGTAGCACTATTTTACACCTTAAAATCCAAATTTTCCCAGGGGGGGGGGGGGAGAGGCATGCTTCTTAACACCCCCCATACACATATCCTGGCTCGGCCACTGGATCATACGACAGCAAAGGCTTAAAAATAAATACACGCACGCCTCTAATTTAATATCCAGACCTAGTTACAGTTCCCCGCCCAAACCGGGCGTACACAACAGTGTGCAGAGCTTCAGAAATAACCGCGCGATCTTAGACCTGCTCCGAGTGGGGTGTGTTTACGGAAAAGCATTTATGAATACGCCGAAGGCGGATGAATATCTCTCTCTTTATGTACTTTGAAAAACGTGAAAATTGCTACAACACGTGTTTTCAGAATAATTTCTAGACATGAAACATCCGCTACAGAATTTTTTAAAGTACTCGAGGGGCTTGCATTACCCACCTTTATCTTCATTTCTCAGTCATATAATGTTACGGTTACCACTCAGATATCATAGTTTCCCTATGCACGACGAAAAGACTGCGCGTTGGTTCAGGGCCTTACCTTTAGAGGCGATACCACAATAGAAGCACAGGGGAGCGTCGCACTTATCATCCCGCCCGACTAACACAACTACACCCTTGGCTAGGCGGGACCCTTATATAAGTTGAGCAAATATATACAGGATCAGTCTTAATTCGACCGACAAACTTCAGTTACAAGTATATCACGAAAAAATAAGTTTAAAACAAAATCATACAGCTTACGGTCTGAAGTGCTTCCCAATGCTGGTATACAACTATGAAAATGGAGGTGAACATACTGTTTAGGGCAAATAATGGAAAAAAAATATTTCACATGAAACGCTACTGGCCACTTGCCGTATGAATAAAGTAAAATTTAAGTAACAAAATTGCAGGTTAACCAAATGGAGGAATATTTTTATTTGCTTCAAGTCATGAATATGCTAGCTGGTCTAAGCGTCTGACTCAGTTCTACAGCCATAGCAAAAATCATCGCTGTCTGAAAATTATGTTATTTACATAATTTGCAATTTGCAAAACGTATGAGCAATAAGGATGGGTAGCACTTTATTCACGAAAAAATAAGTTAACTGCAGCAGAATGTTGTCGATAAAACGACAGCAAGGGCTTAAAAATACATAGTATAATACTTTAGTATTCTGAACATTTTAAGGGTCCCACTTACCTGAACACACATACGGTGTGCAGAGCTTCGAAAAAACTAAGCGATTTGAAAACTATTAAAGATATCCAAATGGGGATTGTTTACTAAAAGCATTTATAATAAACTGAGGGCGGATAAGTAGTCATTTTCTGATTTAGTTTCTAACCTGCATTTTTATAAAACCTAAAATGGCTGAAACGCATGTTTTCTGAGTAATTTTTAGGCATTACAAACAGCCGGTACATTCTAAGCACTCAAGACACTTGCATTACACCTTTATCTTCATTTCTCCGCCTTATAATGTTATCGTTACCACTTGGATCTCATAGTTACGCTACGCACGACGGAAAGTCTACGCGCCTATCCACTACCTAGCGCTTAGATGCGATAACGCTCTAGAAGCACCAGTGAGCGTCGCACTTATTATCCCGCCTCACAAACAAAAATACACCCATAACACAGATGACTAGGTGGGCTTCTTAAGTTTTGATGCATGCAACTGAACTTTTGGCAGTTATATTAGTTTATGACACAAGTCATTTAATGAAATACGATTAAAAATAAAATTTTGGAACACACTGCACCTCTGGAGATAGTAACCGACTCTTCGCAGCTAAAATTTACGAAGTTCTAAGAGTGAACGCACAAATATTAGACCATCCAACACTAAAGCCGAGGCCACACAGAAAGCTACGCTATGTTCGCGATGTTCGCTATGTTTGCGATGTTCGCTATTTGGCCAGAGAGGATAGTCTAATTCGCGATGTTGGAGAGACGCATGCCGTGGGATTCGAATGATGATTCCGACGACGATAATATTCTGCTGGATCTCACAGTATGCGAACGTAAAAATAAATGGGTTCATGAATTTTATTTAAAAACTAAATAAATTGAAGGATTCCATCATTTGATGAAGCAGTTGCTAGTGAGGGCAAAACCAAATTTATGGATTATTTCAGGATTAATTAAACTTAGTTTGATTCCCTTGGAATCAAATTCCAGGCATTGTCCTTTCATGTCAAGCCATCTATAATATTCCATAGATTTATTCCATAAACATGGATATTTTCGCAATCTTTCAATTTACTTTTCCGACGGCTTTACTATTTAAAACAACTTACTGAGAGAAATTAAATTTAATATAAATCAAACGCAGAAGTATAGCACAATTCCGAGTGAAAACATATGTTTTTGTTTAACTGCGCATGCGTGAAGTCAGCGACATTTTAGAAAAATAGCCAAGAACCAAAAACCTGGCGTCGTCACCAACATCGCGAACAAAGCAAGAATAGCGCCCGGTGTGGCCGTAGCTTTACTGTTCTCGTTCAAACACCACATCGCGAAACAATTAATTCCGTAACGACCAGAAGTATTCTACGGAGTAATTAAAATTATAAACTCGTAAAAAAGTGCACTGGTAAAAAAAGGCTCGTAGCCTGTCTGCACGAACAGCCTAGTGCTTGAAAGGAAAGTTATGGAGAAGTCATAAAGTCATAACTACTGCTGGCGTAATAACGTCAGAGACACAATTTTACGAGGAAAATAAAACTAAGAGACTTTTTTTTAATGCCTGAAGTGGTTGTTTATGATATACAAATACTTTTTATTCCTGCGCAAGAAATAGTTCCTGCGATAACAACAAACCATTTAAAAAAAAAATGAAGGTGGATTTAGATATAAAAATAATTTATCTTCACGGGTTGACCATCCGGATGAACCAGAGGCCAGTCAGTCGGACAAAGATTTCCGACCAAACAATATTTTAATTTCGTGGAATGTAGAAAGATTACTATTGTCTAAATACCTTTAGGGAGTCAAAATGCATCTGTTGTTTTCCTGACGATATCAAGCAGAACATAATCAGCTTACTGATGAAGTAGCAACGCTCGGATCTTTAAAATATAACTCGTGGTTGGAGAGCGTGTATGGTCCGTTCCAGAACTAACTCAGGAAGTGCGCTTTCAAGACAGTGAATAGGTACTCCTACTTACAATTCCGCCAAAGTGAGGCAGGCTGACAACACAGCACCGAGAAACTCTGACGGGAAGAAACAGACTACATGGGAAAAGGATCTGGCTGATCTCTGTCTTCAGAAAACCGATTGGAACAAAAATAAGATCAAGCCAATGCAAAAATTAAATGCATATTAGATTACAAACTTTGGAAAGTTTTCCTTTAGTAGAGTATAATTTATGTAATAAATTATATTTGCAAAAGTTTTATTTAATTTCTTGCACCTGTAAACTTGGACTTATAATGTGAAACATTAAAGTGATATTCATTTATAAATAATAATTCCTGAGCATTAAGTGAATTTAGTGCTGATAAAGGATCGAAACAAGGACTTACATAGATCGAATTAATCTTTAAATTAATTACAGATTTTCGATATGTTAGCTATAATGGCCGACAACATGGCGGATGTTACGACAATCTTGTGATTGACACTACTGCACTATGGCGAGTACAAATATATATTTTTTCATGATAAACTGAAGGATATATTTTACATCTACGCAACAAGATTTGATTCTGTTCTGATCTTATAACTTCATGTTTGTAATAGAGTTGTAAAATTATTATTTTAATGAAGGCATAGTTACACAGGTAAACCATTTATACATACTATATATGCCTTAATTTTCATTTCAGAGTCCCAAGTTTTTTTTTCTTCTCAGTGAGCAGTTTGGTCAGGATAAAGTGCTGTCGTTGGAGATTTCGCTTTTCTTATCTGACACGTTCACTTGAGTTATGGCGAGAGGTCTTTGGAGCGTGACTTAAGTTCTCCTTTCTTTGCCTTATCGCGTTAAATAATGTTCTCGCCGGAGTAAATGTTCTGGTATCGCGCCACAACAATGCAGTCAACACACGAAGAACTCTGCAACTGTCTGTTCCCATGCTTTGAGGGTAACTTGTGGAAGTTCCGCACTTCTAAGAGTTTCAATTCTGTCTAATATAGATACTCCTAAACAAAACGGTACTTTTCGTTTTTTAAGTTCCACAGGCAGTCCAGTGTGTGTATACACATAGAGTTTTATTCAACTAAGAAATACTAACAATAATTATCTTGCCTGAGTGTTTCTGAATGTGTGAGTGATTATATGGTTGAGGCATTGAAAACAAATAATTATGTGTTTATTTTTCAATACTTGTATGTGTCTGCCTAGATTTAGATGCTTTGAGAGTTAGCTCACCAAAATCTCTAACACTACAGGAGACGTAAATGTAGTAAACACTAAACACAACCCTTCACACATATGTCCAGAACTAAGATTGAGTTATTGCTCTTAAATTATACAAAAATTTAATTATTTGGCAAATAATTAATAAATGTATTACAATTTTGAAACGTAGCCCACTCTGCAAACGAAATTTTTTCTCTAGTAAATTTACTTTTCAAAGTAGCGATGGCTTGGGACAGCCTCAGGACTGATTACGTTTTCATCTATGTAAAAAAATTTGTAAGTATCGTTTGTATTAGGCCTATAGGTTGTGACCGTGTCTGGTCACAAGACGTTAAAATTAAATTTCCACCACCAAACATTTAAGGACATGAAGAAGCTTACCTTCTATGTTGACATGTGGGAATAAACTGACCTCTTGTGACGTCACGACTCATAGATAAGCTACGGCTGTGTGCGGCAGAAGACAGTGCACTTTCAACAAAATACCATAGACAAAGTGGAGACTTCATTCCTAGACAACATCGAATTCAGTGTTACCAACTCCGAATTTAGCAGGAAGAAGAATAAATCCCGGAAATTGGTTGTTTATCGATTATTATGTGAACTGGTATGAAGATCTTTCTAGAACATTCGAAAATTATCTCTATTAATCCCGAGAGATAAGAGGGGCAATAGGAGGGAAGGGGGGGGGGGGGGTGAGAAATGGGTATATAAGCCCGGGATTTTGATCAGTTAGGGATGGAGTAGCAGGACCATCACCAACATCATCATGAGGCATTAGAGAGAGAGATTGACAGAAGGCAAGGTGTTTTGGAGAGCTAAGTATGGGTGTTGTAATTATTTGTTATGATATGGCCAGTAGAGTTTAAAGTTTTGATAATGATGAAAACAACTGTGAGTAGTAACCATTGGACTTGTGTTTTGTGCAAATATGATGCACCTGTCTAAGCTTAGTGTTGCTTTAGGTGTTCATAATGTGGATTGGCACTTGGTACATTTTGTTGCACCTCCTGTGCATTTTGCTGTTGTGGGCGGCCATATTGCTTTCAATAATTAATTGATTTTTAGCTCTCCAAAGACCTTTTCCTTGCGAGTTGATTAATGGTTTGTTTATTTTTGGTTTAAAGTCATTAAGCATTTAAATGTACCTTGTAATAAATTTTTGGCTCTTCTAGCCTAGAGTATTGAAACCAAAGAAAAGTATCAAAGTCAGGAATATTTATTGTGTGTAAAGTATAAAATATTTGTTATTTATGAGATCTAACTATTCTTGTATTATTTATGAGATATCTCTAGTCAATTATAAAACATTTGTGATATATTTATGAGATCTAACTATTTTGTACATTTTGTGAGATATTAAGATTACCAATAAACTTTGAAAATATATTTGATGTGTTCGGTCAATGTTTTTGCCACCTTACATTTTTCAGCATAGGTTTTGATGTTCACGTTGATTTTGAATTTTAATATGCAGGTTAGGCCCCATCTGGGCAAGTATTTACCTTGTGGGAAGTAACAGGGATTTTGTGCTTGCAGTGGGAGTTGGGACTCTGATGGGGCCCGGCCTCATTTCCTGCGCAACTCTGCTTACCTTTGCTCATTCTCTTTTGTAAGTGTGGCATAACATTGGGGAAGTTGGTGATATTGTTTACTCTTGTGTTTGGAAAAGTTGCTGGGTGTTTGCCACAATGTCTACAGGACCTCGTACTGCATGGATCCAGTCCCTTAGCAAGGCTTCTCTGATCGTGTTACTCACAGATGCAGGGATATCCTGCCAAGAGAGCGACTCCATAGACAGTCTCCGAAGCGCGGCCCGCTCGTTAGTCAGAAAGGACGATGAGGCAGTTAGTGAACCGGGTGAGTCGATTCTGAAAAAGTTAAAATCTCTCCCCAGTAATGTGGTAGAAAGGGTTCCTCTGCTTAAAAGTCTTGGGTTGTCTTTGGTAGTAACATTTCTGGTAGAGATTCTGAAAGTAAGCAAACTTGGAATATGTAGTGATAAAGTAGTGTTTGCTGCGGCATTGCTAAAAGTTCCTGAGTTACTTCAGCCTATTTTCAGTGAAGCTATTCACAAGAACTGGGATTTTGCAGAATTAAGTCAGGAAGTTTTGAGGAATGTGGGATCTAGTGTGGCTATTCAGAAAATCCGAATGCAGATTCTGGATAGGAGTCAAAGTCCCCATGAATCTATGCGTTCATTTGTTTATGAAACAATGTGTCTGGTGGAAGTGTTAGGTTTTCCCTGTGAAGAAAGATATTTTGTTGAATTGGTATTTCATAATCTGGCCCCAGCTTACAGTCGTTTCTTCGTTTTCTCTAAGAAACCAGCCACATTGTCTGAGTTGCTTATATTGGTCACCCAAGTAGAATTAACCGTTGCTGACAGTAGTTTGAGTATTGCTCCTAAACCTAAGGTCTCAACACTTCAGAAGTGTGAATTTTGCCATAGAACTAACCATATCACTGAGAACTGTTTTCGGCTTCAAAATTCTAAGCAGGTTAAAACCGAAAAAGGGAAAGTTTTTAATTGTTAAGCAGACTAACATTTCTAAAGAGTCGAGCTCCCAGGCAGAGGTTCAGGCAGTGGATAATGTGAGACCCGAAAATGGGAATGGTTCGAATAGGATTGAGGAAAAGAAGCAAATTAAATGTTTTTTGTGTGGTAAAGAAGGGCACATTCAGTATTATTGTCCGATTAAGAAAGGCCGCAAGGTTTGAATTATGTATGTAGAATGTAATGTGATCTCTCTCTCTCTCTCTCTCTCTCTCTCTCTCTCTCTCTCTCTCTCTCGAGATCAAGTCTTTTTATCTAAGAGTATCCTGTTGTTATATGTGAGAATGTAACCTAGTTAAGCAAATTATTGTTGTTGATCTTTGTTAATATTATGATTCTTGAATATGATGTGTTCAAAATCACCATGCTCCTTTTAAGATTTTATACGCTTACTAATGATGTGTTTTGGTATGAAATATTTGACATATGTTGTCTAGTCAAGTTTTGATCTGTGATATAGTTTGTAGGTTGTACGATGAGTTTGTTTTTAACATGAGAATTAGTGTCTTGGAGGTCTCTCTCTCTCTCTGTTTTTTTTGGGGAAGGGGTTGAATTACGTAGGTCTCTCCTTTTACTCCTCTTTCTCCCTCTGTTTCTGGGATTACCTCGACACCGAGTACACCGACTGCTGCATGAGAACTTCGAGAACTTCATTTTCTTCAAGACCATCTACAGTTCAGCATCCAACAGCAGATGCATGCCGCTCCCCCGCTACAACATCACCCACCAGTTCGTCTCAGTTACAACATCAGCACTGATGGCAGCTCGCCCACCAGCAGGTACTTCGTCCGCTTCCTTGAATACTTCGGCTTCTAGATCTGTGGAAACTGACAGGTGAAGATCTGACTTGTGACTGGCCATCCCAAGACTTTTCATCACCTGGAAGAAGATGCCCTCTTGCAGTGAAGTTTCAGGGGAGGAGGATGTGACCGTGTCTGGTCACAAGACGTTAAAATTAAATTTCCACCACCAAACATTTAAGGACATGAAGAAGCTTACCTTCTATGTTGACATGTGGGAATAAACTGACCTCTTGTGACGTCACGACTCATAGATAAGCTACGGCTGTGTGCGGCAGAAGACAGTGCACTTTCAACAAAATACCATAGACAAAGTGGAGACTTCATTCCTACACAACATCGAATTCAGTGTTACCAACTCCGAATTTAGCAGGAAGAAGAATAAATCCCGGAAATTGGTTGTTTATCGATTATGTGAACTGGTATGAAGATCTTTCTAGAACATTCGAAAATTATCTCTATTAATCCCGAGAGATAAGAGGGGCAATAGGAGGGAAGGGGGGGGGGTAAGAAATGGGTATATAAGCCCGGGATTTTGATCAGTTAGGGATGGAGCAGCAGGACCATCACCAACATCATCATGAGGCATTAGAGAGAAAGAGATTGACAGAAGGCAAGGTGTTTTGGAGAGTTAAGTATGGGTGTTGTAATTATTTGTTATGATATGGCCAGTAGAGTTTAAAGTTTTGATAATGATGAAAACAACTGTGAGTAGTAACCATTGGACTTGTGTTTTGTGCAAATATGATGCACCTGTCTAAGCTTAGTGTTGCTTTAGGTGTTCATAATGTGGATTGGCACTTGGTACATTTTGTTGCACCTCCTGTGCATTTTGCTGTTGTGGGCGGCCTTATTGCTTTCAATAATTAATTGATTTTTAGCTCTCCAAAGACCTTTTCCTTGCGAGTTGATTAATGGTTTGTTTATTTTTGGTTTAAAGTCATTAAGCATTTAAATGTACCTTGTAATAAATTTTTGGCTCTTCTAGCCTAGAGTATTGAAACCAAAGAAAAGTATCAAAGTCAGGAATATTTATTGTGTGTAAAGTATAAAATATTTGTTATTTATGAGATCTAACTATTCTTGTATTATTTATGAGATATCTCTAGTCAATTATAAAACATTTGTGATATATTTATGAGATCTAACTATTTTGTACATTTTGTGAGATATTAAGATTAACAATAAACTTTGAAAATATATTTGATGTGTTCGGTCAATGTTTTTGCCACCTTACATTTTTTAGCATAGGTTTTGATGTTCACGTTGATTTTGAATTTTAATATGCAGGTTAGGCCCCATCTGGGCAAGTATTTACCTTGTGGGAAGTAACAGGGATTTTGTGCTTGCAGTGGGAGTTGGGACTCTGATGGGGCCCGGCCTCAAGGTTTGTAACGTCATTTGATCTTGCAAAGAAATATTTTGCTGTAAACACACATCTCACATGACTAAGATGATGCGTTACACCAAACCTTTGTTATTAATCCGTCGTCGTGGCACAGGTAGTTGAGTGATGTTATAAAAGGCAGCAACTACTAACAAGCCCCGATGCGCCTCTGAAAAAATCACGAATATAATATAATGAAAGTTATAAAATTAATATTACAGACGAAAATAATTATAACATAGTATGTACTAAATGGTTGTTTAAGATGTAAGACAACTCTCAGCTTATTACTCCATATTTATCCTACGCATTTCAAACTGTAAGAATTGTCCGTTAAACCATTTTGTTTGCAGAAAATATTTTTCGTGTCTCATAATTTCTGTACTTACCTATCACATACAAAATTGTATAAACTTGACCATATGAAGAACTAGATTTATGACAAAACGTTCGTATCGTAATCAATTAACCTCTAGGCAAGAAGTGACGGACGCACCAAACGATAGTGCGTTTCAAATTCAAGGCAACGCCATCTATTGAGGAAATTTAAAACAAAAATTTCATTAGCTACGTTAGTTCGCTAGCCGCCGCGAGCTCCACTAAGCGGATGGACCTCACCAAGGAGAAGGATAAGAAGTTGCCAGACCTTAGTATATGACCGCGTGGCGGACATAGAGAAACGCTCACTGTTTTTATTGCACGTGGTTAAGCCATTTTGGCATGAAGAGGTAATAACATAATTTACACTCCCGATATATCCCACAGGAACCGTACAATTTCCGGGATAAATAATAGCCGATGTCACTCTGTTCCATAAACCATCTCTATACAAAAAAAAATCACGTCGAACCTTTGCTCCGTTGCTGCGCGAATGAAGGACAAACCAACAAACATATTTCGCATTTATAACATTATTAGGGATGTACATGAATGACGTAAGCATCGGGAACGGGAAACCACATGACAGGTTCTTCTCTCTCACCCTCCCTTCCCGCACGCACTAACTTTCGACACTTCGCGAATGTCTTCGAGATGCGTCTCGAATCGAGTCGTCGGCGTTCGTCAAACAGGTTTCGACGTCGCGAGCAGTGTGCCGTTTCGGTGCGGGGATTGATGGAGGGCGGCGGGACAGTAAAAAAAAAAAAGATGAGGAGGCGGCGCGGCGGCGGCAAAGCCGGAGTGCAAACCTGACCCAGTTAACGGTAACGACTTCGCCCGAGCCTTCTGTAAACACGGCCCGCCGCACCGACAGCTGGGAATACCGCCAGCGCTGAGAAGGAGGGAATATCATCTCGGCCTTTCGCGGTAAGCCGTGTTTGTTGGTAACAATCTAACTTTGCCCCGCATGCCTGAAACCACCAGACCGACTGCGTGCAAACAAAGAAATTAACTTAAACCCTATGGGAAGATCGCACCATACATAACCCCCAGAACAAAAAAATTATTAGAGGTTAAAAAAACTACTGTTAAAACGTCAGAAATTTGATTAAAAAATACAAACAAAAACAAGGGGCTATTACTTTTCGAATTTCTGAACCCCTGCCTCTTTTTAACTGGGAAGTATTCCACACCTACCACCCAAACTTTGGACCTGGGTCTGCTCATGCAGGGTCGCGCACAGAAGAGCGGGGGAAGCCACCAAAATGGTGACGGTACCCTGAAGTTACGAGGTGCCGTACCTAGGTGTAAGACGTACCCCAAGAGAGAAAGCAGTTATAAGGAATAAGAATGTGTTTTTCTTGCTATATTTGTGTTTTCTTCTCGTCAGCAACTTGTTCGTTATAGACAGTTACACACAAGTCAGGGAAATTAGACGAGGAAATCGACAAAGGTTTATGGTAAGGATCCATCCCAGCCATTGCTTGGAGTGAATCCGGGAATGTTTGGAAATTCGTTGTCAGAATGACTGGCCCGGGATGCGAACCCACGGCCTCCAGGAGGCGAGTATTATAGAATTATTTTGTTGAAGGGCATTGTGGGTACCTCCCAGGATGGGATGGATGACGGAGGGGGAAGGGCATACAATGATTTGTACCATGTCTATGCTACAGTATCCACCTTGGACATACCATATTTTAGAGGTGTGACGTACCGTACTTAATGTTTCACCATTGCGCTATCTCTCTCTTGGTTCCACCATGCTGAATTCGTAACCAAGCGTGACAGTTGAGGTCAAGCCTAAGTGAGATGTTTATTTGTGTTGGTGAGACGTGATGATAAGTATGACGCTCGCTGGTGCTTTTACTGCGATGTCGCCTCTAAGCTCAAGACTGTGGATTGAACACCCAGTCTTCTCGTCGTGCATAGAACCACTATGAGATCTGAGTGGCAACCATAACATCATATGACGGAGAAATTACGATAAAGATGTACTGAAAGTCCCTTGAGTGCTTTCAAGAATCTCGTTCGGGAGTTTCGTGTCCAAATATTATTCTGAATACACGCATTTTAGCAAATTTTTACACTCCTAAAACTACTGTTCACAAACGAATTACGGAAACATAACTACCCATCCGCCCTCAGCGTATATTCATAAATGGCTTTCGTAAACATACAGTACTCGGATATCTTAAGCAGTTTTTAATTCGCGTGCTACCCCCTCCCCCCTCCCCCTAAAAAAAAAAAACCGCCGCACACCGCATGTGTACACAGGTACAGGTGGGGACCTTAAATCCAGGAGGCAGATATATAATAATACTTAACCGACAAATTCTCGCATTCGAAATAAACGACATTTCTCTCCGGTGGCAACAAGATTTATTTTGACGAACTCCAACACGACTTGCAGAGCGCCTGACGGTAGAAAATGAGCGAGATAAAACAGACAAACTAAGTACACTTTTTTTTTTGGATTCAGATAAGCCGTTTTAACATCAGCTTCGAAGTTTCCTTCAAAACCGTTTAAGCCGACATTAAAAAAAAAACTCATTATTTACAAGCGATAAGGCACACATTTTTCAGCAAGCCGGTAAGGCTCACTCCGGAATAGTTGCATAATCCGAGTATACAACCGTGGCATTTATTATCCGCGTGGTCGGGCGACGAGGCTGGTATCTTCGCAGCGTATGCTAATGTCAGACGTCCGAGCGCGGCATAAGCTACCGCGTCGGAACACTGTATTCTCCCCGAACCAGTTTTATTAATGGCAGAGGGAATCTTAATGTGTGATTCGGGTCGTAAACATAAAGCCAACTTTCAGCGGGGATATACTGCCACGTGTCTTTGCGCATGAGCATTAATTGGCAACATATACCCCGGGAGATACAAATTTTTGTAATACAGCCGACAGATTTTTTTTTTTTTTTAGTCCTTTATCAAAGAACCCGTCTTTGCAAGGGGAAAAACGAAGGAGAAAAAGGTTGCATGCAAGTGCACATAAAAACACTTTCGCAGCAATACATTTATTTAAATTTAATTTTAATTTTTTTTTGCTCACACAGACTGACATCTCAATTTTCGGTATGAAACAATCTGGGTAGAGATTAATGATTTTATTTGTATAACATACGTAAGCTGTTTAGGGAAGAAAAAAATCTCCGTCGATATAAAGATTTGGTTATCGAACACCGAAGTCGTTGAGCCTTACAAGTTGTAACCACATTAGAATTGGTTAGGTACTACTCTTTTTTTCAAATGTAGCTATACATAACAGCAAGTCGTCACACACATTTCCACCATTGTTTAGCTGCAAGACTGACATAACGGCTTATTGTAAAATTACATTTGTAACTTTTATATTTTAAAGAAATATAAACAAAATAATATTTTAGAGTCTTTAAAACGCATATATTAACAATTGTAAACTTCATCGCTACCCAGAATCACTTCCCTCTGTTTCGTGTTCAAGACTGTTTAAAAACCACACATTGTAAAATGAATTGCAATTTTTTCAAACATGTAATGAAAGCTATAAATACGTGTACATGTGTTATATTTAAATTAATTTCACTTTTTATCTAAACAAAGAATGGAAAATAACCATCGTTAATTGTTTATAAAGTGTTTTATAAATTAAATACGCATTTAAGAAATACTTTTTTATAAACTCAAAGGCCAATTTTTATGCAAATCCTAGCATGAACTAAGAACATGTATTCGGGCTGTATACCGTTTTAAATTAATCGTTTGTAAGTAGACTTTGACTAGCAAAACATTCATAAATTAATAAAAAAAATTAGATTACCCCAAACTCTGAAAAACTCAGATTTGTAGGGGGAAGAGGGGGGAAATAATACCTTCTGTGTTCACCCCACAAGTAAGGATTCATCCGTCAAGGACAATGTCGGCACTTTTTAAGTGTATCATGTATGTATGTATGTATGTATGTACCATTGTGCAGTTTTCCCAAGCGAAGTCTAAATCATGTAATCTATCGGAGACATCAAAACCAGTTCTTTGAGCGGCGAGTCGAGGATGATACGGTAAGGCATAAATCGCAATCAATTATGATACAGAAAAAAAAAGCATGTTCGACGGAAGAATACAGTCCATTTGCTTCCATTACGCGACTATCGGTACATCTCGACGGTTTTGTGCTGCGATGGGAGCCATTACGTGGGAAAAGGAAGAGGGGAGGGAGGGAGGGAGAGAGAAGAAACATATCAGATATTGGCTCTGGAATAAAAAAAAAAGAACGTTGCACTCTTTGGGGAGTTATTGCCGGCATTTGCATAACGTGTTACCGGGATGCGTGAGTTCTCGTGAGGTTGGCAGCCGTGTGGGAGTGCCCGACGGTGCGCCGCAGCGCCGGCCATGCAGCGGCAAGGCCGGGTTCACAATTAAAAAAAAACAAAGCGAGTGCATAGCAGGCCATGCACACTACTGTGCACACCACCTGTGCGGAATCGGTTCACAATTGAAATCTTACAGTTACGTTTCAGCCATGTAGTTTCAGCGATGTATATGTGCAATTCGTGAACACATATTTTTTAAATATATAAATGAATTAGAGAAATATAACATTATTAGATACCCATTCTAACTCCAAAACATTTTTTATATTTTATTTACATTAATTTCTTGTGACTTTTTGTAAGTAATAGAATTAATTTTATTTTTAAAGCAGGTATTTATCCTGAGCGTTGTAATGTCTCGACAATTTCTTGCCACAATAAGGTTGTTAAGTACAAACAGTTATCTAGACACGCCAATATGGCGGCCTAATTACTCTCTCATTGGTTGTTGCGCCATGCATCCGTGCAAGAAATTAAGTGTATTCATTTCTCTCCTGTGCATACAACCGTTCTATGCGCTATTGTGGATCAGAAGGTTCGAAAACATGGCGGTTGAATATTGTGCACTTTTTTTTTAAATTATGAACCCAGCTCAATCCGTTGGTAGACAGCCATAGCTGATGCCTGGATGCGATCGGCCGGGTGAAGGGACGTCAAGTAGAAGGAGGCGTAGAATGGTGAAACGGGGAGGGGGAGAATAAAACCGGTATATCCCGCGACGTGCGTCGGAGTACGATTGGGAAAGGGTGGGGATGGGAAAAGGGGGAGGGGGGAGAGAAGCGAAGGAGGGACGCCGCGCGGGATGTCCGCTGAACTTCGACGTGGCACTTGCGTCTCCCGTCATGTCACCTGCCAAAGAGCCAGTTGCCAGATCCCCCCCTCCTCGCTGGTGGAGACCCACACCAGCACTACACTGTCCTTCCATTCCAGGCGAGAGTCACTTCGCGCGCCAGAGGACATCACTCGTGTCCAGGGGCACCCGCAGGTGGGGGGGGGGGGGGGGGCCAGTAGGGGCAGTTGCCCCCCCTGAGATTTTGAGTGTAAAATATGTTTAACATATAATTTGAAGAAAATTACACATAACTTATTAACAACTGCAACGGTAATTAATTATTGTTCAAAATAATTGGATGATCGACGATCGTAGCTGGATGATGTGTCAACTCAGCTGCCGGCTGCCACTCTAGTCTGAGACTTTCCCACCTCCACGGTCTCTTCCCGCCCGCTCCCTCCCCAACAACATGCTGGACATCGCTCACATTCCGTTGCCCGCCGTAGAGTACTAGCGCCTAGACAGGCTCGTACTATGCGCCAGAATCTTTCTGCGCATGCGCGACAGGCCTAGTGGCGGAGGGGAAGGTGAAGCGAGGTCGGTGTGGAAGAGTTGAAGGTGTGGTGAGCGCGGAACTTGGAAATAATATAAAAAAAAAGAGTGCGCGTATAATGACCTTGGAAAGGGTCAGGGAGAGCCCTATCTGAAAAGAAATTTGCACAGTTTTCTAACACTTCGAAGGCATCAGCGCGAGAATCACCCTTACAATGTGGATGCGCCAACAAACATACAGTCTAAATAATATAAGAGAACATGTTTACGCCTGGAATCACAAACAACAGAGGCAGTGATGCGTGTTGAGAATGATAATGTAACGTCCAAGCCCCTTGACGTAAGTTTTCTGTAAAACAAAAATTCTTATTTGATCATTTTTTCAACTCCCTTCCCGAAAAAAATTTCTATGGTGCCACTGAGTCCGCCCTCTTAATATCTATACATAGTCAGTGACACTAAAAGGTAATTTTTACACTGTAAAGACATATGTATATGTATATTTCCAGTCCATTGTTGGAATTATTTCATGCTATTTATTCAAATTTAAATATATGTTTAAATTGAATTTAACTTTATTTTGAAGTTTAGTCTATACTAATCCAGTATCAAAGTTATAATGGCATTAGATTTTATAAACAAATTTTAAGATTGCCTGTTTTATATCATGATCTGTGTTTTGATTAAATGCAAGAAAAAGCTGAAAGCCTTAAAAGTCGTTAAAACACTAAATCCATTCATCCATACACATATAATAAATCCTAAAGTGTGTTTGTTGGTTTATTATGTTTTATTGGTTTATTTGTCCATCTTTCACGCTTCAACGGACTGACTGATCGACCTGATTTTTGGGGCGCAGAAAGTTTAGAGGCCGGATAAAAACATAGGCTACTTTTTATCCTGGAAAAATGTACGGTTCTTGTGAGATAGATCTGGAGCGTAATAATGTAATTACTTCTTCATGCATTGTTGAAACTTAATTTCCTAGTGATATACATGTCTTCAAGATATACACATATTAATGGTTTATTTTTAGGTTACCTGGGTTTAAATTGATAGTTGTCAGGGAAATCAAGCTTTGATTACATATGGTTTATATGGTTTCATTGATTTAGCTTTGTGATTTGGTTTCGTTGTCTCGGTGTAGTTTAGATTTATTGTATGGTATTTTTCTCATTTGATATTGGTAGCTATCTCCATGAAAACCCTAAAGAACGAATACGAAATTATGTAAACCTGAGGTTAGATACAATTTTAAAAATGATGTAACTGATAAAAAACGGCTTTTCCGGCACCATTGGTTAAATGAATACAATTGGTTGGCTTACTCTGAAATTGCCAAAGGTGCATTTTGTAAGTTGTGTGTTTTGTTTAAGCCACGAGTGAGTCATGGTAGTTATCAGGGTGGTTTTATTACACGTCCCTTTAATAATTACGAAAAATTTCATTAAAGTGCAAAATTACATGCAGGTTCGGCATGGCATCAGGAGGCTTTGGAAAAGTCTCCTAATTTCTTGTCTATCATGAAATGTGAACAGAAAAGTATTGATGTTCTGGTAAATGAAGGGCTAGATCAACAGATAGAAGCAAACCGAAAAAATATACAACCAATACTGTCATCTATCCTTTTTTGTGCTCTCCATGATCTTCCGTTAAGAGGAAAACAGACAAGCACGCAGTTTTTAACGACTTGCTAAGTTTTCGGGAAGAGTCAGGTGACGTTACTTTGGCAGACCACTTGAAGAATGCACCAAAAACTGCCACCTTCATCTCACACAGAGTTCAAAATGAACTAATTGAAACCAGCGCAACAGTTTTAAGACATGATCTTATTGAAAAAGTAAAGAGAAATGAAATATTCTCAATTTTGGCTGATGAGACTATGGACACTTCAGGAACAGAACAGTTGTCACTGGGAGTAAGATATTTAGACAAGACTGAAAATTGTATTAAGAAAGATTTTCTGGGTTTCACACCCTTAAAAGGTGGTTTAGATGCCGAAAACGTGGCAAACGCGATTACTTCTACCTTAAAAACATGGGGCTTAAGGGGCCTCCCTAGTAGCATCAGAAGTTAGCGGAACACTATGTTTTTAAAATAATGATGGGACTTTATTAATCGACACTACGAATCTGAAAATTTTTCAACCACGAGAAGATAATACACGAATTGTCTGTATACTTTTACATTTTTGTTTTTTTCTATCAAAATATAAAATAAAAAATCACCAACTTGTCCAACTTTGCGGCCATTTTATACTGCTTAGGAGAATGACAGAAAAAAAGTACAAGTCTAGAAAAAAAGATAATTTTTTTCTGAAGAAATTCATGTATTTAAAACATATAGTCATCGCTTTGAATTCCGAGATATCTTTTCCACAATTTCCGCAAATCCTGAAAGTTTTCCACCGTCTCGTGCTGCCGCTCGGCGAAGCCAGCTCGCAGCCCACAGCTCAGGTAGCGTGGTGGAGGAACCCGTTCCCGGAGGGGAGTCAGGCTACCTGTGTGTGCGTGCGTGCGTGAGAGGGAGACAACCCACAACCAGCACCGGTAAAAGATAATCCCGTGACCGAAAGAAATTCTCAGAATTGCTTTTAGTGTGCCTCGCCACAGTACCATGTGCTCGACTTACTCTGTGACTATATTCGTGTATCTCTAAAACATTGCTTTTGTTTAAACTACAAATATCCTAAAGCTTACCATACTAGATCATGTATTACGAAATAAAGTATTGAAACTAATCAATCAACACATTGAAAGTTGTCCTACAAACTATTTATTGGTGGCTTTACAGTCTCGCTAGCTAATTCGAAAAAATTTATATTTAATTTTTAACATGAAAACACACTTCATTGTTTTTCCTTTTATTTTTAATAAAAATTCAAGAAACAATTATTATACCACCCAATATTTTTTAAAATTATTTTAGTTTTCCAAAATAATTGTACACATCTTACAATGCCGGGGAAAAATTTTATACTGGTATTAACCAAATGGTTAACTATTTACAAAAGTTTTGATACTTAAAAATGTAGGTTTTATATAAAATGTATTTTAAATTAAAAGAAAAATCGTATTTTGAAAACTAAATGTCATTTTGCTATGCTTTATGGTTAGATAGATATCTGATTGCCTGCACTGTTTTAAAAATGTTCATGGGATGATATATAAAAAAATAAAAACTAGGGAAGTTCTATATTAAATAAGCTAGTCAGAATTATGTAAATGTTCCTCCTGGCGCAGGAATCACGAGGAGGATTGAAGATGAGGTCAGTGACCGATCGCTCACATATGTAGTTATGGATGGTACGTTATTAATTACAAAATTCAAAAACCATTTTGAAGTTAAAAAGTATAATTAGTGGCAATGTTTAATAAAGATGACGTAAATTTTCAGATAAACTTATTTCTACAGCTCAATTAATTAATAAGGGCAGGAAATAAATTTTTTACAGCAATTATACAAAATTATTAAAAAAATTTAAACCACAATTAATTTATCCAAAAACCAAAATTAAGTAAATATTGCCCACACATTACAACATCCACGAAAGAACCTTGCAAATTATTTTTGTTATATGCATTATTTTGCATTCAAGTTCTTTATTTTTTTATACTTCACCTACTTATAATTATTGTTACATATTTGGCACATGGTCCGTCACGCCCAATTAAAGGGCCTGAATAAGTAGAACGCGTTTCTGATCAAATTGCACGCCTGTTACTTTACCTGCAACCCGGAGCGGTGTGAAATAAATTATTGTACATTCGTGACGTTGGCAATCAACTTAAATATTTATGAGTTAAAACCAAACATAACTATAACGGATAATCAAAGAAATTTTGAAATTTTGAAAGCTTGTTCTGTTTCTATATAGTACACAAAGCAGTTAAACCATTAATTATTTGTTGTTGAAAAAAAATAATCCTTAACCTTTCATGCTTTTTTTCATTTATTTTTATTACCAGATATTTCCGTTTAAGTAATACTTATATATATAACAATATAGCAATCTAGAAAAAAAATTAAGGTAGCCTTATTCCAAATATGTTATGATAGACGTTAGTTAACTAAGAATATAAATTCGCTTTACAACCACAGCTTGTACACAAGTAAAAAAAAACATGGTTCTACTTACAGGCCGTATTGAACGTAGGGTAGGTTTATGACAAATACAACAGCAATAAACATATGGCTGAGTCTGCTTTCATGTACACTTTTTTTTTAAGTTATCACTTTTAAAGCGGGTAAAGGTTACCTATCAAGTAGCTTAGCATTACCCAAAGCATTGAATATATATAACTTATAGAAGTCGCGAGGGGATAGGATTTATTATTCCAATTTTCGGATCCAAAACTGTGGTAGTTGTTAGCTCCGCCGCTAGACAGCTCTTCTTTCCACAAGAGGGTGCTCGTAGTTACCAGCTTCCACGCTAGAGCGCTGTAGCGTCGCTTTTGTCAAGGTCATGCGCGTAATTCTCTGTCTCACTCTATCGAGAGGCGGTGCCTTTTGTTGAAATCCGAGCGCTCAGATACGGGCGGGCGCAACTGAAATGGAGAAGTACGGCCACCGAAAAAAAAAGTGCGGTTAAAAGATGCCAACATCAAAATTTAAGTTTTAATTATAAGAAAACTACAGAAATTTCTTAAACGTAATAACGTAAAAAAAAAATACTGACATTCGTAGTTCAGAATTTATAAAATGTTGTGTTAACGGAGTGGCGCATTGAGTAAAATGGCAAAACATAATTTGGAATAATTCTTGACGATAAATGATTTTGGTAGCTATGAAACAACTATGGCTGCGATGACTGTTCAAACGCGTGCACGTGTTGTTATTAGTAACTGAAACTAATGGTATGATGTCATACTTTGTGGCTATGCAGTTTATAATTTTTTTTAACATAAGATGAAGCATTTTTACATAATGTTTTGGTTGTTTCGTAATTCAAAATAAATAATTTTAAACGTTATATGGTGAATATTCCCAGTAACGAATGACCACTAAAAAAATCAATTTTGCCAACATAGATCTGAAAAGTTAACGATTTACTATGTTAAGTTGCTTATAAATAACGCACATTTCCCGGATCTCCAAAGAAAATAAGAGTTTTTGTTATAGCATTGAGTTGCCACTCTTTATATTCCTTGCTTTGAGGTTAGATACACAAGTTATGCTCGTAAAAACGATGCGCAAGTATTTTGAATACAAATATATTTTCTTTTAATAACCGAAAGGTAAATATTATTTCCATGAAATATAATACAATTATTTAAACACAGACAACATATCAGAGCTATTTTTTGTTTATTATTCCATCTGGCGTGATAAATATTATATTTTAAAAACAGTTTGTGGATTTTTATTATAAAATAAATATTTATTTATGACATCAATTTAAGTTGTTCAAAAAATTCACTTTGGTATGAATTCAACCAAATTCATGTTATTCAGGGCAGAAAATTAGAAACTTCCAAAAAAGATTATCTACATTGCTGTTTTGTGTAAATCTGTGAACGGACTTAGTAAGTGATATATTTATAATTCCTCATTTTAGCAACCCATTTTAACACAAGAGAAAAAGGATTTTATACTAAAAATTATTATGTTAAACCATTAATTAGCAGGAAACATTTATGAATAATCTATTTAAATTTGCATTTGAACAGTGAATATTATTTTGCAATAATAAATATATTTTATGATCGTATATTACGGATGAAAAGTTTGTATTTCCATCTAATCAGAAGAATTATGACACAGTTAATTAAATTGCTTTACAAGTTTTTATTCACATGAAAATCATTAAAAATTGGTTGGGAAGTTATATAAATATACAAAAACAAATCATTATACATACAATTTTATTATATTAGTGGATTTAAATTAATGGTGTCCCAGTGACTACTGCGAAGAAAAAAAATCTTGCGAAAGGTTTCCTTGTAATTGAAATTCGTCAAAAAAAAAAATCCATCTCTCATTTTTGGTGACATTTCTGACAAGTGGTAGGATGAAATTTGAGACTGGCAAATGAATATTGTGAAGCAATAAACAAAATATCACATTCGTGAACTACAAATATATAGTTGTTTTTATTTTATAGTAAAAGTATATCTAATAACCCGTGGCTTCGCTCACGTAATTTCCGGGTATTGCTGATATTCTACCATTTTAAGAAAAGTATGTATTAAATTCCAAAGATTTTTGAAGAATTATACACAAAGAACTGTCAAGTATAGAACATATTTAATAAATAAAAATATTTTTACGACTTATTTTAATTGGTTTAGCGTAAGCCTATTTTAACTTTTATTTAAAATTAAGTACCTACCTTATTTTCTATCTCCCGGTTTAGTGACTTTGAGAATATATTTTTCCTTGATGAAATCTTAACTCTTTTCCATCTGACGAAGAAGCCAATTAAAATATAAACTAAGACTCGCGCACTTATTGTATGTTAAGACTGCCATCGTTTTAAATTACTGTAATTTTTTTAGTTATAGTCATGCTTAGGATAATAACATAATATGCCTTATTACGCATACATTTCAGTATTCATGAAACCAATGCATTTTTATTTGAAATGTAGAGCAGTTAGGCCAGTTACCAAATTTCTTATCTCGCATATTGATTTTTTGGTATGGCTAGTATTACTTAAACTAAATTTTTGAATTTTCACTGATGTACTCTTTTCCATTTTCTATGTGATTGAGAAAATATAGCAATATACGTAAACCAATTAAACCAAAATCATCCTGAATTTTTATTACCGAAAAAAGTTAAATACAAAAAATTTTAATATGCGTATTTTATTATTGAATTTATATATATCTTGCCAATACTGATTTAGTGGGTTCCATTTTTTTTATTTTTAAAAATAATATCTACCCTGTTTTACTACTTAATAGATAACGTTGAATAAGAGAAGGTTGTTTAAGGTATGTTGATTTTCCTTGCCAATATCTAAAAGTAAATTTGTACAAACGCGAAATATAGTTAAAAATATTTTGAACGGAACACTGACTATTGGCCCAATACAAAGTTTTAATAGCTAATTTTCACTTCACTCGGGTACAGAATCCCATCATTCAGTGATTTCCGTGGCTAGCTTCTTTTGGGATTTCATCATTCTCAAACGACGGTAAAGGAAGCTCCTCTTCAAGGTCGCCTAACGATGCTGATAAGACCTGCCGGGTAATTTGAATCGTTGGTCTTGGATTTTCGAAGGGTTGGTTGTGGGGGGGGGGGGGGGGGATGAAGGATGATGTCACGACTGGGCTGGTTAACCTAGTTCTGCCAAATACCACCAGGGGCGTATACGGCCGATACCCAGCGATGAAAGCGATCGCAGCGGCGGAGCTTGGAACTACAACAATTCTTCTGAGAAACCGGACAGAAAATTTAACCTGGGCTCGCGACTTCTATACATTATATATATTCAATGCCCAAAGTGAATGTCGTGCTCCAGAAAATGTTCGAACTATGTAATATTTGTATCACTGTTGCGTTACAGACCTGCAACTTTTTTCAGTGCGCGATGTCACTCTCATGTAAAAATATGTCGTGTTTAGCGCAAACGTGTTCGAATGAATCCACATCGAGCTGCCAAAGAATACCTATCGATGTCGGCAACATACATAAGTATACAAACCAACGTTTACAAGTGTATTCATACGTAAGTATAAAACTGGCGGCGGGCCATGATGCAGTTGGTTCTTCGCGTACAGTCCACTGACGGGATAAGAAGCGTCAAAGATCTTATATGGCTATTCTGTAAACTTGTATGTCATTTCACTGCCTGCTTTAGACAAACAACATCCATTCATTACTTTTAGCTTTGGCTTGAAAAGAATTACTCCGGCCGGCTTTCTTACATTACTTATATCAGCTCCTCGTGCGACCAGTGTGTATACCTAATTTGTCCGCGGCCTTATCTTTGGGTGAAAGTTATTTGTAAGAGAAGTTGTATCGGTAATGTTCATCATGTATTACATAACAATTCGACTTAGATACGCACATGTGTTTTTAAAATATATGTTTAATAACTTGCAATACAAAGTATGTGTTGAATTTCATGTATTGAATTTTTTTTTTTACATTATGTACGAACATAATCACAATATTTCATGAGAAATTTTTAAAACATTTTACAAAGTAATCTCTAATTTCTTCCACACCTCATGGTTAACCTTACTATTTTATTTCATGTTTCAGTTGATTTAAACTGTTTGGAATCATAATATGACGGACAATGAAGAATATTAGTTTCAGTAAATTTTATGAGAGGATTTACTTATTACATTAAATAAACCTCAATTTTTACCTCAAAGGAAAAGAGTTGCATATAATTAAATGATAAATAGTTGTTTCCCATTAATATAGTTTATGAACATAACTTATTGTTATAATACCTACATTAGTTAAATTGTGTTTTTGTAATGCTCTCCTATTTCAGTAAAATTTTTGGGCAAATTAAATAGCATATAGTCGATCTTTAACATAAGCTTTTGGAATACATAAATATAATAAATTATGTTCTCGTGATTTTAACAATTAAATATGTCTTCGCATGAAAAAATTAATTAACTAAAAAATATTTCAGTAATTTATACTTAAGGACTAAAAAATTTTATTTTTATAATATAATAATATTGTATGTATGTATACTTTTCTGAAAAAAGTAGATTCAAGAAAACAAATTTTCTTTTTTTTTAATTTTGTTCTTGAACTTACTTGACAAGCGATATTGAACTTCAACTTTATACTTTCGGTATAGTACTTTTCGATTTATTTTCTCCAAACGGGAATTAAAAGTAAAGAATAAATAACATTTTCCTCTATAATTATTGCAGCCGTATACTGAAAAGTTTAACTTTCCTTTATTTGCATGACGCGGAGCTCCTAACTACACAAAATTTTTGTTATTTATTTTGAACGTTGTATTTATGTTTCCTTACAAACTTAAATGAACCTCTTAACATTTAATTTCATCAAAAGTTATACAATATAAGTATCAAGTTAAAATATTTTTAAGTGTAGTTGTGGCTATTTTGTTGTTGAAAATGACACTCTTAAGTTTGAATGAAAGTGAGATATGATAAAATTATATTTGTAGTTAAAAACAGATAATTCATTTCAAATTCAATCTTTTGTTAGATGCATATTTCCAAATAAATTTGACAATATATTAAATTCTATGCATTTGAATCTATTCGTATATTCTGCAGCATTAATTCCTATAAGCAAATACTTATTACGTACAATGTACTTTTAGTCCTGTCGTATAGTTATGCAAAAAATTGTATCAAAAGTATTGTTTCTTCTATGCGGTTATGGTTTAAAAAGAAAAAAAAGTAATTTAATTTATTTTAAAATTCGGTTGTCAGTAAGAACACGTATTTAGTGTAATACGACATATATTATTCTGTTTATTAAAACATTACTATCGATAACTCCATTTTAGATTTATCTGTCTATGTTATATTTCAAATTGATTCTTTTTCTTCGGCTTATGACAGCAGCAAATTTTGTTTTATCGCATATGTAATGTTTTTATGTTTTGCATATTATAATTAATGAGTTAGTATTGTTGGCGGGTGAGGCTTTTTCACAAATGGACGCGTTCTTGGCGGCTAGCAGGTAGGACGCGTGTATTACGCAGGCTGGATAGGGAAGTACGACTGCGGGCGAGCTCCATGATAGAAGCAACGGGAGTAGTATCACTCGGCTATTTGTATAGGTTGGGATAGCTGTGCGAATGGTAGAACAGATCACGGGACTATGGTGAGGAAAAAGGTCCCAAGCTCGACATCCCGACGATGAGACCGTTTACGAACTGTCGATGGATCATCAGGAAAGTTAACAACTTCTTCAGAAACTTGAGTCCCTCTTTCAAAATTCAGTTTAATACCTGGAGATGACTATATTCGGTGTTCTACCAAGCGAAGCATACTCTTAATTCATTACTAGTTGATGTTTAATATTTTGACGCAAAATAAAATTGTGAATCAGCTTACTTTGCTCATGCCAGGTTTTACAAGTTTTGTCAAAGTTAAAATTGTGTCCCTTTGTTACTGGCTACCCGCAAGAAATTATCATGGTGAATAATAATAATTTTAAGTCGACATGTAATATTTTGATTTTTATGGGATTGTGTTTTGGTAATGGTGTGTGTAACTGTCTTGTGTATTTTATTACATTCACTTCACGTAACGAATTGTCTGAACGTAATGTTATTGTTTGTTTGTTTTAATATTTCGTTTTATTGAACAAAGATACATAGTTTGCCACTTCGAGCGACTACAGAAATGACAATACAATTAGTTTACAGTGTTCCAAACATTTTAGTTTCCTGTACTGTACATGGGGGGAATATTTTTTATGTTATGTTTACTGAAACCATTTTACGCGCTAAGTGAGATGTTGCGATTGAGTAGAAGGGAAAATATGTCATAAAACCCTGCGTAATGTTATGAATTCCATTCATTCGTTTACTCTGTGATCCGGAGGGTCTAATGTTAAGACTGAATACATGTGCACTTCCTCTATGTAGAGTGGCTTCATTGAGATGAAAGCAAAGCTCACGTTGATGAAATACTTATTAATTAAAAAATTAAAATGTTGTTTTATGCTTCAATTTCTGTTAGTGTCGTACACAGATTAAAAATGTAATGCAGAGTTCCTCAGTTTTATGTATATTGAAATTTGCTCATGTGTAGAGTAGTTATTAAAAGCATAAAAAACATATATGACGAATTGTTGTGTATTATTTCCATTAGGCGTGACCATGAAAATAGATAAGATTTTATCATTATGTGAAATCTACATTTTAAATGTTGGCGTTTAAATATTTATGAAAGCGTGTGATCTTAAAGAACTATTTATCTATTTAGGAAGTAGGTAGTTTCTTTGATTTTAGAAGGGTTTTTTAAACAAACAACTTAATTAATTCAAAAATTTGAACTACTGCAAGCAAAAAATACTTTATTCCATTTTTATTTTAAAATTAGCCATTGTATTCTACCTTGCTTACACTCTATTATCGAAAAATATATTTTTTTGACAGAGATGAATACCGTAAATTAATACACAAAACATACATGTTTTCGTATGATACAATAATAGCTAGTGACAGTGACGAAACCAAAATTATTTTGATAGTTTGTATAGAAAATCCCCAACAGTAGTGGTGGTATATTTAGGGATTTATTTGTAGATGGGTAAGTACTATTCCACAATAAAAAGGAGTTATCGTCAATTATCAAAGCAGCCATATTTCGTATCTTCTTTGACAGCCTAAATACAGCACCAAATGACGTACTTGGATAAAAATTAATTCCAGCTGCATGCGTAGATTCCGGGAGGAGGGGAGAATCTCAGGGTGGCCCGAACCTCCCTGAAATAAAAAAGTCCGTCTGAGGGGGCCCCGCTTGCATTTGCAAAATCTTCACGTTATCCCGTGGGCCTCATGGGAATCCTACAAATTTTCGCCCGTGATTCCAGCTATACATTTCACTGACACCTTGAGCACAACAGTCAGTGCACACTGAGTTCTTCCATACCACCCGCACTTGTCTTCGATAAAATCTGAACTCAGGTGGATTCAGCGTGACTGACTAAGCCTGCAGTCTGAATCCACCTGTAGGCCGCTGTTGCAACAGCTAAGAAATTTACACTGCTCGTAGTGAACAGTCTGTATGTAACTCGAAACGTGATTCCAGTTCATTCGTGTATACTTATTCATCATATTATGCAACGTTAAAGTCATTAAAAAAATATGCAAAAATAAAATAAAATGCTAAACGTGTAATAAGAGCCAGAAAATAATAATATGCAGTAATATTTAGTGTCACTAAATACGACGTGAACCCTAGAATACAAAGTTGACGATGTGTCGTTGGTGGGAACACTTGTTTGTTCCTGACATTTTTTTTCTTTACAGAATTTAAAAGTAAGTTTGACATGCACTTTTTATTCAGGAAGTAAGTTAAAAATTTATTTGTCGTTATTTCGATTTAAAAAGTTGATTTGTGTCTAAGATTAAAAATAATTAATATTATTTTCATCATTTTATTCCCAGTTTTATTACTCAATTATTAGTAGGACGTGATTTCTCGTCGCGGTGCGGAATACTTTTATGAATGAAAGCATAACTGTTCGTGCAAAACCATTCATCACACAAATGTCAGTTCGAAAGTATAATGTTGGAAATTTTTTTAATGATATAATTTTTGCATTCCCCCCCCCCCCCTGAAAACACAAGCTAACACATCGATTGTTGGTGACAGCATTTTTTGTAATGTATGTAAATCTCTTAATTATGTAGAACGTTAATTAAAATAAAAATACATGTTTTAAACAGAATTGACGATTGTTTGCATTTCATGGATATGGACTGGATCGCAACACTAATTTAATGTTTCAAGTTAATAAACACTGTCAGGAAGCAAGCAAGGCAATGCGAGAACATTATCCTTTTGGTTGAATGTAGCGAAAGGGAAAAACAGTCACCTTTCTTGCCACGATCTTGTTCGCAGATAACGCAGGTATAAGTAGCAAATGGACTCCACACAATGACAACCCTCCCATTATTCCGCCCCCCTCGCTGAAACGCCCTCTCCCCCCTCCACCACGGCGCAGGCGACAGGCTCAGGTATATCGCCCCGCCCAACCACTGGCAGTAGCACGTGGCCAGTGGCCCACCGCGCTAAACATTTTTACTAGGGAGGCCCCTTAAACTTGAATAATGCTGTTGGCCAGGGATATGATGGATGCAGTACAATGGCTGGACATGTTACAGGGGTACAAAAAGAATAAATGACGAGTATTTTATGGCTTTATTTTTCCATTGTTCAAGGCATAGTCTCAATTTAGCTGTCCACGATTCAAACACATTGTCATAGATTAGGAATACTGTAGGGACAATAAAAGAGACAGTTAAGTTTTTTTAGAAAAAATGGGCAGAGAAGAGAAATTGTTGGAATACTTCAGACGCTCTGTGAGACCAGGTGGACAGAAAAATATAAGTCAATTAGAAAGTTCAATAACAAGTTTGTGGACATTATGCAAGCACTTTAAACAATGTCCACAGATGGAAACAAAGATACAAGGCAGAAGGCTTTCCAGCTTCACTGTGCATTTACAGCATCAACATCTCTAATCTGCTTGCAGATCATAGCCCAGCATTCTGGAATACTTGAGTTGTGAGTCAATTGCTTCAAAGTCCGAGAGTTGATTTGTTGAGAGTATCAAACCAGATTCAACAGTTAATTTCCACCTTCGAAACTTACAGAGAAGAAAGTGTCCAAGATTTTGACAAAATAATGAAGATGGTTGAAAAAAATACAGAAGTTCTAAGCATTAGTCTTTCAAAACCTCGAGTAGTACAAAAGCAAACACATCGTGCAAATCAGCCTACCGAAACAATCAATGAGTACTACAGATTATCAATATGTCTTCCCTACTTGACTGCTTGATACAATCGTTGAAAGACAGATTCTCCATCCGTCATCGGGCTGCATTTGAAATTTTCAAGTTGCACCCAAGAGAAATAAAAAGAATGTCAAAGGAAGAATACGAAAAATCCATGGAAGAAGTTGGTGAAATATATTCCAAGCTATTGGACAATTTCCAGAACGAGGTCACTGTATGGTACACTCTCTGGAAAAATTCTCAGACCAATGATGAAGACTTTAAAAAATGCATTTTATAGACATACTACAACATGAGCACACCTATTTTTTGCCTGCAGTGGCAAAATTTCTTCAGATTACATTATGCTTACCACCAACAACCTGCACGGTCGAAAGGTCGTTCAGGTAAGCCAACAAAATAATATTTAATAGATATATGTATGAATGAACGAATCTATTTAAACATCGAGGTGAATTAAAATGGAACTATTTCAAACACAATTAATCAAAATAAAACTTTAGATATAAATTAAGCGTCGAAGTAATAGTGTTAACAAGTAATGTTGCGGCAGAACTATTTAGGCTATAAAACAATTTTTTATATATTCATAAACCATCTCATCTTTTAAACAGTTTTGCTTGTACCTTTAAAAATTCTACAAATAAATAATTATATAGTTATAATTTTTACATTTTTATGCACTTTTACTTTTGGTAGTAACTAGTAAAAGCAAATAGGCCTACATATGCCTACATTATGAATTTACTTTAAATTCATATGTTTACTTGTTCTTGCTCTATTATCTCTTGGCAGTAACTAATCTTAGAATGTTTGATCCACAGCACTCTCAGACGAGTAAAGACATGGATAAGAAGCACGATTCAAATAGTCGCCTGAGTGGACTGTGTCTTCTCTCTGCCCATTAAGCAAATTAAAGAAGACAAGGACAATTTCATTGAAAAAGTTGTTGACGCATTTGCCGTTGACTCCAGAAGCGTTCACTTCCTGTTAAAATGAAAAATTTGTGATTGTGTGAAGAATAGTAATAAACAGACAGTTAGATTTCCTTGAAAATTGTTTGTATTATTTTTTCAATCCCTATATTTAGCGTATAAAATTATGAAACAGCTGACTTTGCCCCCCCCCCCCCCCCGGGGAAAAAATCCTGCGGGCGGCCCTGCTCGTGTCGCCCCGTCGTCGTCGTCTTCGTGGTGGAGTGCTCCAGAACAAGTCGTCGACCGCTGCAAGCGGAAGCAATCACTCTTTTCTCTCTCTATCGCTCTCTCAGTTCTCTGGCTCTTCAGAGGTAAGCATAGGAGCTTCGAAAACAGGGCCAGAGTTCCAGCTGTGGAGTGCATGACAAATCGTACGTGAGATACGAATGCGGATTGGTCCACTGCCACAGGAAATTATGTTTAAAAAAACCTTTCAGAAATCACTGTATATATATATATATATATACTTATCTACAAAAAGCTCTCAATCAGTCCAGTTTAACAGTTAAAGAAGGTAAGTGGCGCCCCATTATTCTATAACCGTCATTTATATGTGCATATATATAAAGATAACATAACTAGCAATTCAATGAAATACACGCATTTTCTTGTAAGGAAAGTAAAAAACTAATGACATTTACCGGTTTTGTCGTGATAAAATTCATGCGCATGCATTGAACTGTTGTGATTTCCCAGTAGCAATGCAAGACTCAAGGTTTCAAAGGTAGGACTAAAGGAAATAAGACTATGCACATGGTTGTCTGAAAGTGCACAGTCAAAATATATATTTTCGCACACCAGCAAAGCCTTAGTATCTTATAAACTGACTCAAACATGTATATGCTATTAATATTCTACTCATAAGAGCACAAAAGGTATCAAAAAATTTGTTGACTTTGAACTAGTCGAATATTATGAATTATTGTCCAAAATACATACCTATGATAAGCTAGTCAATTTGTGAAGTGGCTTTTTGGGATAAAACATCTCAACAATAAAAATTAAATCATCAATAAAGCCTGGATACAAGCATCAAATTGTCTCTGGACGGCCTTGTAGTTTACGCATGGTGGGCGATGGTTAATTCGATAAGACGTATGGTTATAACTTCAGTACTAATCAGGACGCGAGCTGACCTTAGCCAGAGTATTTCACTTTCAGACCCAGGACCTTGGATTCGTTCGTAACCCACTTCGTGCACGAGTGTTTTAAAACTAACTTAGTCTGTAATCCGTCCCTAAAGCCATTTGCGTAAGGCAGGGACATTTATATCCGTTCGTTAAATTAAATATTCAAGATTTAAATTCGTCAGCTTTTATCAAGCACCAAAACTAGAACTAATCAAGCACTTGGCTATTTATAATTATTTTTTTTTTGGAAAAGAAGAAAATAAAAAGGGGGGAGGGGGTGGACGTTCCATATCCAGAGAAACGTCTGGATACGTTTTACAACAGGACTTTGAGGTATGTCTGCAGTTTTTTCAGGGGGTTTCTTCCCAAACAGAACACAGTGTTTCAGGTACGTTTCACAAAAGTAATGTTTACTTACCTATGTATTTTACGTAGGTACCTGCAACGTTACAGGGACGTGTCCGAAACAATTCTGCTGTGAGGGTTATGACGGGCATTGCAGGCGGTTAAAA